>NW_028277241.1:0-300000 GCF_059751315.1 Micrasema longulum
TCGCCACAATAAGACTTTGTGTCGTGAATTGCGCGTTTATTTTGTGGAATGTGTACAGCATCATAGACTTTGTTTCCACAAACCACCAGTGTTCAGCTCCAGATCGGGGGCCTGTCCTAGTGTCGGTACCACTTGCAAGTGACCAGTCGGACCACAGCAATTCCATCAAGAACGAACCAGGTTAGTAACCTCCATTTCTAAGCCATCTCATTTGTTGGGGTTGTAACCAATTGACACTGCCGACGATATCGGGGATATTCACTTATTTCATTAAAATAAAAATACAGTCCTCTCCGCTAAAAAATACCGTAGAAGCCCTAGGGCTTCGTCCCCCGCTATTTCTCGCCCCGAACCCGTGTGGGAGTTCGTTTTCCCACCACTATTAATACCCACATATTTACAATTTAGAAATCCCACAAGTCACAAAGCTCTGTCCCACCAATCACAATTGATTGTTTTTTTAACAAATTACAACAGAGACGGAGAACATTTTAGAGAAGCGACTATGGAAATCTAGGCATTTACAGGGCTTATGACCTGTCACCGGATGGTTTAAGAGGCCACTTTACACACTGTGTAACATTCACCATTTCACCTATGTTTGAACATCCATATTTCTTAAATTCTTCCATCTGTCGATGATTTTGACTCCCTAGGGGGTAAAATCCAGTCTTTTGTCCGCAAACATTGGGGCCAACTCAAAATATTGTAATAAGATCAACCGGTCCAAAGAGTTTAAAAATTAGAAAATCGTTGGGAGTTTGTTACCATGGGCTGGTCCGAGTGCAGCATGAGCGCGTGCAGCACATCGGCGAGCGCGTGCAGCGCGTGCTCCGCGTGACGCAGGCCGCCGCGGTCCACGGGCGCAGCGAGGGCGGCGCGGGCGGCTCGGCCACGCCGCCCAGGCGCAGCAGCACGCCCACAAGCAGCTGCGCCAGGTGCGCAGGCGCCGGCGCCGGCGCCTCCCAGGTCTTGGGCCAGTCGCCTGCGGGAACAAACGAGAAAGAGATGAGACACTGTATTCCAGCCAAGCACTTAAGCTAGGGTTTCCTAGGACAGCGGTTCCCGTATCTGAACGGCCGTAGTGTACGGTGATGCGGTGGACAGCTGTCGTAACGGTGATTAGAAAGGGGTTTCTTAGGAAAAAATAAAACCACTCTCTAGTCACCGTTACGACGGCTGTCCACCTCATCACCGTTCACTACGGCCGTTAAGATACGGGAACCTGCAGGTTCCGATATTCATTGTAAAATGGGACTATTCTGAGTCCGTTCCCAATCTAGCGCTGTGTCTCAGATTCTTCCCAACTATTTGCGTTTCGGTAACTTCGTGTGGAAGAAGCTTTTCAAATTTAAAGTTAATTAAATCGTATTTAAGGTCAACTACGAGCCAAACGCGACTATCCAATCTTTCCGTTTTGTCAATTGAAAGGAAAAGAAAAGTAAATATTGACCATGTTATTGAACATTTTAGTAAAATAAAGTCGCATAAGCACGTTTAGTAAGTATTTGTTGATTTGGAGGATGCTCTTTTGAAAGCCGCCCGGGTGCCAAGTACGATATTTATACAGTGTATTCAATATTTAAAACTTACATTTGATAAAACCAAATCTTTTATTACGTAAGCGATGACTTTTGTTCATTGAAACTTGCCATCTCGCTTCACTTGTAAAAATCGGCTAAAACACACGGCGAGTTCACGATCAAATTATTCTACTCACAGGGCTGGGCGGGCGCGGCGGGCAGCGGCCCCGAGTACTTGACGAGGTTGAGGGGGCGCGAGGCGGCCACGGCGCGCGCCAGCAGCACGAGGCGGAAGTAGTTCTCCGGGTCGGCGTTGCGCGCCTCCTCCACGCCGTACAGCTCGCGCAGCTGCGCCGTCACGTGCGTCAGGATGGCCTGATCCTGGAACGGAGGGATAACAATCAGGGTCGTGATTAATTCATTTTATTTTAAACAACGGCTCGAGACTAACGCAGACAACGAGGAAGCCAAATTAACCATAAAAATAAAAAAATAAAATTATTCATAAAAAATCATAATATTTTGTAACATTTTAAATTAGTAAATTAAGATGTTTGCATTGCATTTGACTTCTTTACATACAGTTAAACCCCTTTTTTACATTTTATAAGGGAGCAAAAAAAACAGTACAAATCTGAGGAAGTTAAAAATGTCTAGAAATATAAAATTACATAAAAAATAAAATGAATGTACTAGAATATAGTGTAAATATTCTATAAAAATTGGGGATTATCAATATTAAAAATGATTTCATTTTTATCATCAATATTTTATTGCATTTTTTATTTTATTAAAAAAAAACATGTTTACATAATTTTATGTACTTCAATTTCAAAAAATCAAAAATATAATTTTTATTTGCACAAAATACGTACAATGAATTTTTCTCTAAATATTGGGAAATAGTATTTACAGTATCTGTATCGGACATCGCCGCTCGTATAGCGAAAAAAAGGCGGAATGTGGCGGCATGTTCCGATCATTACAAACGACGTCAAGCCTAGCGGCCCAAGTTCGGGCTCATAGACGGAGATGATGGCTGCACGGGGAAAAATGTTCGACTGGGCACCGAGAAATTCTTAGACCCTGATGGCAGCTGGGGCTTTTCGAGTCGTCGCTAAGGCTACAACGCGGCGCTTCAATAAGAATAACCGGCACCAGTGTTTTTAAGAACTTTTTTATAATAATAATAATAATGTTTGTATAATTTATATAGCGCCATTTTTGTGAAAATCACCTCAAGGGCGCTGTACAATAAAAAAATATCCCAACACGTCTTGCAGCTACAGAGCGCATGGACGGTTGGGATTCTAGTTCCTCGTCTCCAATTATGATATATTACATTATATTATTAATATTCAAAGCATTAACTTTGTGGTCCAACATTTTAATATTATGTTAATAAAATTTGTATAAAACCACTCACCGACTTATCTGTCTACCGGTTTCGAGACGTAACCCGTCTCTTCGTCAGGACAACAACAATACACCAACATGCAAATACCACTACACACCTTCACCATAGTAGATTTGCAAAAATATTTTATATGGTGAAGGTGTGTAGTGGTATTTGCATGTTGGTGTAGTGTTGTTGTCCTGATGAAGAGACGGGTTACGTCTCGAAACCGGTAGACAGATAAGTCGGTGAGTGGTTTTATACAAATTTTATTAACATAATATTATGATATATTACAATTATGATATAAATGAGCTAGATAACAGAACGTCTTGCAGCTACAGAGCGCATGGACAATAAGAAATCTAGCCCCTATTTACATTTTTATTTTTAAAATTTTTATTTGACAATGAAGTTTAAAGTTTAAGCGATATTTTAAAAACGAAATAAAAAGCAAGTTTATAAAATTAGAAGTTAGATAACAACAAGTCTCGCAGCTACTGAGCGCATGGACGGTTGAAATTCTAGACCCCATTTACTAAATTTAGATATTTGATAGTTGATAACATTTACATAATATGATAAAAATAATATGATAGCTGACATCACAAAAAATCTTGCAGCTTCAAAACGCATCGACAAATGGAATTTCAACAACATAAGAATGATCTTAAAAAGTTAATAATAAAAAATCATTTTAAAAAACGCAATAATAATACATTGAGCAAAGAACTAGTAAGTATGGCAATTAAGTGAACATGTAACAGCACAAAAAGTAAAATATAAAAATCTAAACAAAGATAGCATTCCTTAACCTATTATTAAGGTTAACAATACAATAGACGATACTCAAACTTAAACTCGTCCCTGTTTTATTTTGGTATGCAGTAAACTGGATCGTTGTTGGTTTTTTTATGTTTTTTTCGGCTAGGAGTCTCGATTTTGTTATCTAATGAGCTGCCCCTTTAATAAAGACGGTTAATTATGTCACTTGCAGGGGCAGACGTTAGAATATCGAGACTCTAGCCACAAATGTGTGAATTTTTATATGAGACAGCGTGCGACGAGACAAAATACTTCTTTTGCTAGTGTTATACTTGTTTGACTGTTTATGCTATGATAGTTCGCCTCTGTTACTTCAATACTTTTTTATTTAAACCCCTTTATTTATTGTTAATTTTCTGAATACCTATGTTATAATTTCTTATTTAATTTTTCTTTATTATTTCCTTATTTTCTGCTGATTTTATTTCATGTATCTATATTTTTTATCCGGCGTTCGGGTGTTTTGTTTTATTATTATTGCTTTTCAATATTATGTTATACTTTGTCAAAGGCGTAAGCCGTCGAAATAAATATGTATAGGTTATTATTGTGAGTGTGTAATGGTCAGCGCGTTAGGCTGCCATGCAAGAGGTCTAGGGTTCTATTCCCGACATGGTTCATATGAAATATTTATTTAAAACGGTGTTTTCACACTAGAATGTTTCATAGTCCCTGGACTGGTACCTGAAGCGTAAGACTGATCATCTTAGCTCCATGTAACAAAGATTTTTTTTATTTTTATTTCTTAAGTTAGCTTATATTAAAACTAATATAAACTATTATGTACATTTACATCATCTATATATATTTACATTTCCTTACAGTAACTTATACATTTGGACTGGTACCCGAAGCGTAAGACTGATCATCTTACCTTCATGTTACAAACATGATCAAGATACGCTGCAATTGGTGTTCCAATGCAGTGCCCTATGCACCATTAGGTGTGGAAAGGGAATGATGATGATGATGACTAGGCCTCACTAAATCCCACTAAAACGTGTGTCACATTTTTATTTAGTATGTAGGATCTTTTTTAGCGTTATTTATGCATTAGTTAAATTTTCTTAAATTAATAAAATTTAGACCTATTTGAGGAAGGCGGCGAAGCCTTTTTTGTCTCAAATAGTGACGGGAGATGAAACCTGGATTCATCATTGGAATTCGGAAACAAAACAAGAGTCAATGCAGCGGAAACATAGGGGTTCTCCGCCGCCCAAGAAATTTAGGACTCAACTGTCCGCCGGAAAAATTTTGGCGACCATATTCTGGGATAATGAAGTTTTGCTATTGATTGATTACTTTCCCCGCAAGGAGTCGATCACAGGGGCCTACTACGCTGGTGTTTTGAAAAAACTGAAGGCGGCAAATACTGGAAAAGCGACGGGGGAAGTCGAGTCGCGGGGTGCTCCTTCTTCGTGACAATGCCCCCGTACACAAGTCCCACATTGCTCGGGCCGCTGTGACTGAATTGGGGTTTATAGAAATTAATCACCCCCCTTACAGTCCAGACCTGGCCCCCTGTGATTTTTATCTCTTTCGACACTTGAAAAAAGACCTAAGGGGATGGAGATTTTCGGGGGATGATGAAGTCAGGTTTTCGGCGTTTTTTCAAGACCAGCAGTTGAATTTTTTTCCGACCGTATTAACGCACTCCCTGCGAAGTGGAGTGAATGTGTTATTGCTCTAGAAGGAGATAACATCGAAAAACAATTTGTTAATAAATCCGTAAGTCTGTTTTTTCACACCTAAGTAGATTACTTTTGAATCTCCCAGCGTGATATTTAAAAAATTTGGTTTTCATCATCAGTGTATTGTGCAAAAGAAAATAATAGACAATCAAAGCAAATGAGCTCCACTGGGGAGTCGTCACCTTGTGCTGGTGGTACTGGGGCCCGAGCAGCGCGTGCAGGAGCGCCTTGCAGCGCGCCAGCAGCGGCGGCGGGCACGGCGCGCACACGAGCGCCGTGGCGGCGTCGCGCGGGCCGGCGGCGCCGCCCTCGCCGGGCGCCAGCTCCAGCACCTCGAGCAGCGCGCACGCCAGCCGCTCCACCCCGGGCGGGGTCCACGAGGTCGCGGCGCTGCCCTCCGCTTCCTGCGGTGAAAGGTTATAAATTGACAATTAAATTAATTTAAATACCAAATAGACTAGCACAAAAATATACTTTTATTTTATATTTTGGCTTATTTGTAAATACTGACTTGACACAGATTTCATTTCTGGTCGGAATATGGAGAAAAAATAAAATTATGTACTACAAAAAATATGTATATACATACAGTAAAACCTCCTTTTTATGTTTTAGGGAAAAATAGGAATTACATTAAAATTATTTGCTACAATATAGTGTAAATATACTTCCAAAACAATTTTAAAAACGGTGACAAGTTTGAGGCAATAATTTACACATTTTTATTTTTTGCCTCGATTTTATTGTCTATTCACGCAGCGGCGTATAAAACCACTCACCGACTTATCTCTCTACCGGTTTCGAGACGTAACCCGTCTCTTCAATAATAACTTCTCAGAATTCGCCAACCACATTATAGACTCAAATCATGAATTTAATAAAGATACCGGTGTTAAAGTTTTACACATAAATAATATGGAGATTTTTTACATAAAGAAGGCTTTGAAAAATAATGTCCCATTAATTAATAATCAAGTAACTTTCCAATATAGTCCATTATTCGATATTTCATTGTAATGGTCACCCTACCCTCCCCCTCCCTTTTTCCTCCTTTTCCGATTGTTAATCCTTTTGAAATATTAGCTTCATAAGTCATTATCCCTCGGTGGTGGCGTAGTGAAGCATGTGTCTAACCTGCATGTCGATTTTATATTTTTGCAAATCTACTATGGTGGTATTTGCATGTTGGTGTAGTGTTGTTGTCAGAGATGGGTTACGTCTCGAAACCGGTAGACAGATAAGTCGGTGAGTGGTTTTATACAAATTTTATTAACATAATATTCCCTATTTTTTTTCACAACGAAAAACATTTTTATTTACAACGAGCAATACATCATTGGAAAGCTTAGACTTTCAGCCATTTTTCTGCATAGTTCCCGTTGACTTCGATGCACTGTTTCATCATTCGGGTCACCATCTTTTTGTCTGGTCATAGAAGTCTCCCGCCAGGCCGTGAAGGTAGCCCAGACCCTCTTCTTTCAACTCCTCTTCGTTTGCAATATGCGTTCTACCAGGGTGTTTCTTCAAATCGGGGAAGAGATGGTAGTCGCTCGGGGCCAAGTCCGGACTGTATGGTGGGTGTAGGACGATCTCCCATCCGAATTTATCAATGAGCGCGGTGGTGACGCAGGCTGTATGCGGACGAGCGTTGTCCAGATGAAAATAGATTCCATTCGTCAGCATGCCCATCCTCTTGTTTTGTATGGCCCTTTTAAGGTTTTCCAGAGTTTTGCAGTAGCAATCAGCAGTTATTGTTGTACCGGTAGGCATAAATTCGCACAACAATAGGCCTTTCTGCCGGCAGACAGCGTTTGTTTGAACTTACGCGTTGGCGATTGCCGTTTTTTCTCACTGTTTGGATTGTTCCTTTGTTTTTGGTGTGAAGTAGTAGGCCCACCTCTCGTTCCCTGTGACTATGAAGTCCAAGAACTCCTCACAAACGAAGAGGAGCTGAAAGAAGAGGTTCTGAGCTACCTTCACGGCCCGGCGGGAGACTTCTATGACCAGGGAATCAAAAAGATGGTGACCCGGATGAAAAAGTGCATCGAAGTCAATGGGGACTATGAATAAAAATAGCTGAAAGTCTAAGCTTTCCAATGATGTATTGCTCGTTGTAAATAAAAATAGTTTTCATTGTGAAAAAAAATAGGGAAACTTATTTTACGGGCTACCCTTATATATCCGTTATGAAAAAAAAAAACTAACTAATTATAGCACTTTTTACAATTGTTCCGCAATATATTTAGTATAGTCCAATACAATAAATATATTTTTTATGTAATTTAATTTATTCCATACATTTTTAATTTCCCCACTTTAGCGTTTTTTTTATGTATGGACATATGACGATTGTTTCGATTGATAAGAACACTACTCTTTATATTTGTTACATTTCTTAATCTTCCCATAAAGGATTTTTTTAAATTACATATTGAGAATGTATTTTATAACAGAAATAAAGACCTGGGGAGTTTTAGTTGCCGAGGCACAAGCTCCTCCTTCTTCCGTCTCCTCGGGCCACCCGAACGCTTCCTTATTCCTTCCGTAAACCTGAAAACATTTAATATATTATATTTCATTTTTAAATCTGTTTTATTGTGAGGTCAAGTCATGTTACGTCTCGCCTAATTAGTATAGTTATCGTATTACGCTTTTCAATGTTGATTTTAAATTCGTCTCCGATATAATTTTTCAAGTAAGCCATTGTACTGTTTATTAAGGCTGCAGTCTGGTAAAACGCACACAAAATGAGGAAATCATACGATTTAGCAGCAACAACAACAAACCATCACGCCGTTTCCCCGTAGGGGTAGGCAGAGAGGATAGAACGCCATAACACTCTATCTTGGCATACAGACCTCGCTTCCTCTACATTCATACATCTTCTTATGCACGCACGCCGATTATTCCTACTTTTGACATGTCCATCTTCAAGTATTCAACAACATTTGCATCGTAGATCCTTTTAGTCGTTCTTTCGCTGTCCATTCGCTCTACATGTCCAAACCAACGCAGCACCCCTTTCTTAATTCTGTCAATAATGCATGTCTCAGCCTTACACACTTCACGGATCTCGACATTTGTGCACCTATCATACATCGTTTTACCACACATTCGCCTGAGGGATCGCATTTCGACAGCATTCAACCTACTTTCATCATTATTTTTCCAATTCCATACTTCGCTCCCATACATTAGAGTTGGAACTAGAACTCCGTTGTGAACTGCTAGTTTAGCCTCCTGCGATAAACATTTGTTTGCCAAAGTAGATTTTAGTGCCATTTCAAAAATAAGGCATTTCTGTCAAATAATATACTTAGAAGTTTTAGGTAACTAAAATATAATTACGTTTAGACCGGCAGATTACGCCATTTCAAATTTAGACTAAACTTAGGTTAACATATTACAACAGAGACGAAGAACATTTAAGAGAAGGTAATATAGAAGTCTAGGCATCTACAGGGCTTATGACCTGTCAATGGCTGGTTTAAGTGGCCACTTTACACACTGTGTAACATTCACCATTCTGACCATATTTGAACATCTATATTCCTTCAATTCGTTTATCTGTTGATGTTTGTGAAGTTAAAGAGCTGAAACCTTTATTTATGCGGGTAGTTGCCTAGTATGTAGGTGAAATAATTCAATTAGATGAATCTCACCCGTTTTTGTTTTATTCAAAAAGTCACTGACTTATCAAACCGCCCTCGTATACAAAAAATTTAAAACAATATTTAAACATGGGTATAAAAAGAAAAAGTAAAATAACAAGAAATATATACATATATATATATATATATACATGTATGTATGTCAGCTTACAAAATATATAAAATGAATAAACACCAGATCATTAGCATAAGTAGCTTTGGCAAATAATTCGTTAATCGTTACTATAGAAAATCATAAAATATTTATAAAGAGATGATTTGAATTCACAGAGACTTAAGTATAAAATGTCGATATGAGAGGTACATTCGTTTCCTAGTCTGTGTATACTTACGCGGTATTGGTGAGTGACAAAGATATTTGGTTTGAGAAGGGTGACAATAATATAGACTATTTTATTTTATTTATTATTAATTTTTTGCAGTCTAGTAGTAGGCACAACTAGTGTTAAGTAAATAACAGCATTTATCGATACTATTCCTAGCCGATTACCTTTCGTTCCCATCCTTCCTTTGACCCATCCTTATGGTACCTAACTAACATCAAGATAGAAGAAATTCAAAATTAGAAGATTAGGATTTAGAACAAAAACCAACTTCACATAAAATCGGATAAAAAGTGGTTGGAATCGTCGCGCGTCGAGGAAAACATTGTTATATTTTATAGTTCATTTTGTGATCCAGTGCCAGAAATTGAAGAACATTCAGATCATATTAAAGGTAGGTATCCATTACATGTTCCTATCCTTTCTCAAATATTTCCCAATCACAAAACTAAATGAAATTCGTTTTTCATTTACAGTCCGCCTTTTCGTTAACAACTAGCATATCTGTATTTCTAGTGTTGAACCTATGGAAATCTGTTTCTTCTAAAATCAACAATATTTTTTTGAACGTACATTAAATTTCCATAGATATATTGACATGTGGCTGTCGATGACTGTTTATATCCCGACCAAATTAAATCGAGAGTTGAATAAATAAATGACGGGGTACCTTGACCGAGTCCACCATGATGACGCCCTCGGGGTCCTGAGAGGGCCCGAAGGTCACGGTGAGCTTGCGGTCGGCCTGCAGCGACTCCTCGCGCGTCAGGGGGATGTCGTACCAGCGGTTGCGCACCACCAGGGTCGGCACGGAGCGCCCGCACACCTGCACAAGACCGATATTAGATAATTTCAATACTTTTCTTTAAGAGGTTCAGCGCTGTATACTAAGGGCCATTGCACTAAAATGAGTTACAATATTTTGAGTGCGTTTAAATGTTTATTTATTTATTTGTTGTTGTAGTGAAGAAATAATGATTTATTCTGCACTTGTGTTGCATATATGCACAAATAAATTACAAAGAAATCATGGTTTTCAAAAAAAAAATAATAATAATTTTGCTGTTTCAAAACTTATGTGTCCTCCTAGTATGTCATCGTAGTAGTAGTGTTTTTTCTCTTGAATTTTTCCAATCCCATTTATTCTTTAACATTTATTTTTTTATGTATTACATAGAATAATGTTTCTATATCCAAACATAAGATACAGTTTACCTCTATATAGGTTGGTGTCCGCACAATGTCCTGGCTGCCGAGGAGAACTCGGATGCCGGTAATGACGGTTGTGGCATCAGGGTTGGTGATCTCCAGGTTGAATCCGATCAGCTTGGTGGACACCACATAGAGACCTAAAATTACAATATTTAGCATTTTAAAGAATAATGTCTGACAAATTACAGGAAACAATAAATAAAAAACAAAGACATGAAAAGGGTTTCAAAAATGTCACAGAGAAAGATGGTAAAATGTCACATAGAAAGAATGACAACAATGTCAAGGAAGTCCCTTGGAAAGAATGATAAAAAAGTCAAGGAAGTCTCTTGGAAAGAATGATAAAAATGTCAAGGAAGTCGCTTGAAAAGAATGATAAAAATGTCAAGGAAGTCGCTTGAAAAGAATGATAAAAATGTCAAGGAAGTCGCTTGAAAAGAATGATAAAAATGTCAAGGAAGTCACTTGGAAAGAATGATAAAAATGTCAAGGAAGTCACTTGGAAAGAATGATAAAAATGTCAAGGAAGTTGCTTGGAAAGAATGGTAAAACTTTTAAATGTTAAGCCTGTCACTCGGAAAGAATGAAAAAGATGTCAAGGAAGCTTGGAAAGAATGATAAAAATGTCAAGGAAGCTTGGAAAGAATGATAAAAATGTCAAGGAAGTCTCTTGGAAAGAATGATAAAAATGTCAAGGAAGTCGCTTGAAAAGAATGATAAAAATGTCAAGGAAGTCGCTTGAAAAGAATGATAAAAATGTCAAGGAAGTCGCTTGAAAAGAATGATAAAAATGTCAAGGAAGTCACTTGGAAAGAATGATAAAAATGTCAAGGAAGTTGCTTGGAAAGAATGGTAAAACTTTTAAATGTTAAGCCTGTCACTCGGAAAGAATGAAAAAGATGTCAAGGAAGCTTGGAAAGAATGATAAAAATGTCAAGGAAGCTTGGAAAGAATGATAAAAATGTCAAGGAAGTCTCTTGGAAAGAATGATAAAAATGTCAAGGAAGTCGCTTGAAAAGAATGATAAAAATGTCAAGGAAGTCGCTTGAAAAGAATGATAAAAATGTCAAGGAAGTCACTTGGAAAGAATGATAAAAATGTCAAGGAAGTTGCTTGGAAAGAATGGTAAAACTTTTAAATGTTAAGCCTGTCACTCGGAAAGAATGAAAAAGATGTCAAGGAAGCTTGGAAATAATGATAAAAATGTCAAGGAAGCTTGGAAAGAATGATAAAAATGTCAAGGAAGTCTCTTGGAAAGAATGATAAAAATGTCAAGGAAGTCACTTGAAGAGAATGATAAAAATGGCAAGGAAGTCACTTGAAAAGAATGATAAAAATGTCAAGTCCAATGGAAAGAATAAAAAAAAAATTAAGAATGCCACTTGGAAAGAATTATAAAAATATCAAGGAAGTCGCTTGGAAAAAAAATGCCAAGGAAGTCACTGAAGCAAAGGATTGAAACGTCAATCATAATTAAAAGAGAATGACGGAAAGGTATATTAAAAAATATAAAGAATATAAAACTCACTAAGACCCAGTTGCACCATGAAAAACATATTTTTTTTTTTTTTAGTTAAATAATTGTTGTGTTTTGTAAAAATGGCATTGAGTTTCTAAACTGGCCCTGAGGGAGTTTGGTTCTACAGATGAAATATAAAATAAAACAAGATAGACTTGGCAGGACTAGATACTTCATAAATTGAGTGTGGTACTATAATAGTTCAAATTATGACTAACTTTGGTTATTTTAATTGATTCACAGCCTTTCAACCAATTAATCTTCTAGAATGCATTAGTTTCTATTTATAGGTAAACCCAGATAATTTGTATTTCAGTCTCGAAAGAAAGTGTAGCCAATTCAATTCCTGAAATAATTGAGATATATCCTGCTAAAGTCCGTGGAGCAATAATTTGACATACCTGTAGTATTGAGTCTGTGTTTAATCTGAGCTACGTTGTAAACTTGGAGTAGATCGTTTCCTCCAAACTCCACATCTCCCAATGTGACACAGTGCTCGAAGAAGTCGATCGGGAACGAAGGGCCAGTTCCTGGCTTTCCGGAAACCTGAAAAAAAATGAACAGGTTAATTTCTAGCCAATAAGAACTCGCTTCTTTAAATAAACGCCTTATATCAACTATGTCAACCTGATGCGCAATAGCCAAATGTGCCAACAACTAAGGAACGTAGCGAACAAGTTACTACCACTGTAGAGGAAATGGGGACGATAAAGCTCCCAGTGATGAACCGCAAATGGGTGTTAAAAATATTTTATAGGCCGAAAACTTTAAAATTCTTTTTTTACTGATAATATTTCATTGATCCCAAACATTCGATATTTTCCTTCTTTAACTCTTAAAAGACTGTGCTGAATAATCCCTTTGCAGCCGGTGGTGTAACACAATGTGACCACAAGCATAAGTCGAGATATTTTGAAATGTAAGCTAAAATACCAAATTATTTACAATGGTATGTGTTAAAAATGATCTTTATTCAAAGATGTTACATAAAAAATATAAAATTAAAGCATATTTATGCAAAATAAAGTTAGAAATTGTGTTCATTCCTTTTAAAATCCCACCTGCAAGCGCTGCCGCCTGCGTCTGGTTGTCGACTGAATTCCGAATTACACTTACGACTGAATTTAGCGGAAATAGATCAACCGGGAGACTAGAAAGTATGCTATGCTAATACAACTCTTATTTGAATGCAAAAAAGAATATCAAATTTTTATTGCAAATAAATACTAGATTTTATTAGAATAAATAAAAACGCTGTTAAAACATATTCTTAGAATAATATTGAAATAAAACCTAAAAAAATTGCAAAAAAAACTTGTAAGAAATAAAATAATAGTAAGTAATACGTGATATAATCAAATCATAATTAAACATACACAAAAATGACAACGTAAACACGTTTTTTAAAACTAGTTACGAACAAATTTTTTGAACACTTTAAATGAAATAACTTTGCACACTTCCTTGGGTACACTTCTACTTATTTGTTTGACCAATTAGCGCTTTCATCCTCTAATGGACATCTTCAGACTGGCGAATATTATACAATGTAAGGATGATTTATAGAAATCAAAATATTATCTTAAGTGTGGAAATGAGTAGATGTGTACCAAGTATTTTTGATTAATAACTTATATGTAAATGTATGTAAATATTACATCATTACAATGAAATTCCATCAAGAATTGTCAAAAAATAATTTAAATCAGATAAATTGTGAATAAATTGTAGAAACATTTCGGGAACAC
Source organism: Micrasema longulum (assembly GCF_059751315.1). Classification (NCBI taxonomy): domain Eukaryota; kingdom Metazoa; phylum Arthropoda; class Insecta; order Trichoptera; family Brachycentridae; genus Micrasema; species Micrasema longulum. Next base: position 13,909 of record NW_028277241.1, read on the forward strand.
GGTGTGTTTAATACAGCGTCAGCTCAGTATACTGCAAAAAACTTCACGCGACTGATGTGTTCTCTGTCCCACAAGTGGTATAATTCTGTATCGTGCTCTTTCGGTATTGTTTTCTCGGTCACTCAAGCTCCGCCCCTAACGAATAGTGTCCTTGTCGGTCTTCTGATATGCTATATTCTCGTGCTCTTTCTTATAAAATTTAATAAACCACTTATAATACTGGCATCTCTTTCGTTTGTTTTAATTCATTTTACAAAATGAAGAAATTATTTTTTATAGAAAAAGCCCGTGCATTTTTTATAAAAATGTTTCCTTATTTTGGTGTAAAAAAGTCCATATAAGGATTACAAAAAATATGAGTTGGTTATTTAAAAAAATAAGAGAGTTATTGAATGTTTTTTACCCGAGGTAGACATCCGTTACCGCATAGCCACACATGAGTTAAAAAAACACGCACTATCCTGGATAAGATATTGACTCTTTTTTTCTATGATATATTTTGTTGCCCTTTGATAATAAGGAATATTTTAATGTTTTTTAAAAATATTTTTTATTGCCATTAAAAAAAAGTACCTAATTATCTTTTACAGAATATTTTCTTTTCTCTTTTTTATATTACACAAAAATATTATACCCGTCTATTTATTATAGGAGCAAATATTCATAAACATTTCATGTATACCCACGAACAGGCCATGCCTTGTGGGATTTTTTGTTTACTATTTTTACTGTTAATATGTATTTCATTGCTATGTAATTATCCTTTATTTTTTTAATATTCTGTTTTACCTCTTATGTACATTGTAAAAAAATAATTAATGCATCTCTTTGAGAGGGCAATTATAGTGACCATTAATTTGGGATCTTGGAAGTGTCCTAACTTCCTTCGATCTTTTGAAAAAGTTAGTCCCAGTGTGATCTGTCATGGTGAGGCATGGTTTTCAACGAAGAAGATATTATAGTTGACATTTTATTTCTTTTTTCTCATTATTTTAGAGATAAATTGACCAAATTCTGAAGTGTGAACTCGGTAGATTTAGAAGTTGAATACTATAATCCTCGTATCCCTCACCAAAGGTGCCTTGGAGCGCCGGGCGCGGCGCGCGCGCGGCGGCGCGGCGTGGGGCGGCGCCACGCTGGCCGACAGCCAGTGGCCCGTGAGCTCGGGCGCGGCCGCGTAGATGCGCAGGCTGCCGTCCTCGCACAGCAGGATGAGCGTGGTCTTGCTGTCGCCGCCTGCGGTGTGCCGCACGGCCACCATGTCTGTGATCTTCGCCTTGGCCGGGATCACCTGTCGATAGCATAAAATGTGTTGAGAGACATTCTGAACATTTATACTTAAATGACGAGAAATAAATGAGTCAACATCAAATATTTTATTGTAGAATGATTACGTAGACATACGTGATAATTACAGAATGATTATATTGAATAATGATACCCTAAGAATATTAGCTTCATTTTGCTACATGAAATGTCGATTTCAGTGCAACTGTAACCAATGATACACCGATTTCAGTGCAACATTAACCAATATTAAATTGATTTCAGCGCAACTTTGACCAATAGTACACCGATTTCAGTGCAACATTAATCAATAATACATCGATTGTAACTTTAACCAATTATACAGCAAATTCAGTGCAACTTTTACCAATGATACACCGATTTTAGTGCAACATTAACCGATATTAAATTGATTTCAGCGCAACATTAACCAATATTACATCGATTTCAGTGCAACTTTGACCAATAAAACACCAATTTCGGTGCAACATTAAGCAATAATACATAAATTTCAATGTAACTTTAACCAATGATACAGCAAATTCAGTGCAACTTTAACCAATGATACACCGATTTCAGTGCAACATTAACCAGTGATGCACAGATTTCAGTGCAACATTAACCAGTGATGCACAGATTTCAGTGCAACATTAACCAGTGATGCACAGATTTCAGTGCAACATTAACCAGTGATGCACAGATTTCAGTGCAACATTAACCAGTGATGCACAGATTTCAGTGCAACATTAACCAGTGATGCACAGATTTCAGTGCAACATTAACCAGTGATGCACAGATTTCAGTGCAACATTAACCAGTGATGCACAGATTTCAGTGCAACATTAACCAGTGATGCACAGATTTCAGTGCAACATTAACCAGTGATGCACAGATTTCAGTGCAACATTAACCAGTGATGCACAGATTTCAGTGCAACATTAACCAGTGATGCACAGATTTCAGTGCAGCATTAACCAGTGATGCACAGATTTCAGTGCAACATTAACCAGTGATGCACAGATTTCAGTGCAACATTAACCAGTGATGCACAGATTTCAGTGCAACATTAACCAGTGATGCACAGATTTCAGTGCAACATTAACCAGTGATGCACAGATTTCAGTGCAACATTAACCAGTGATGCACAGATTTCATTACAGTTCTAACCAATGATACCACCGATTACAAAGCAATATTTACCAATGATACAATTTCAGCGCAATTTTGACCAACAATACACCATTTTTCCACTTTGATTAATAACAATTTTAGCTTCACTATAAGACTAATTTTCATTATTTACGACACCATAGCAAAAATACTAATTTTTCAAATTCAAAACAGGATTCTAATTAGATAAATGTGAAGTTCTGTTTACCTTGATCTCTTGCAGCAGGATACCCTGGGGGCTGAGCATGATGACCACGGGGTTGTTGGAGGCCTGTAGGACGGCCGTCACGATGCCCGGGTGGCCCGGCACCTCCTGCCACTGGCACAGAGACTGCGCCCCCTTGCTTCGCCCCTCTTTCTGCGCGCCCCCGCCGCCCGCGCTTGCATTACTCAGCGTTATCTGTGTCACTTCTGCAAGAGAATTGTAAAAAATATAAAAAGGGTTGTTTCAGAGTGATTAATATATAAGCCAAGTTAAAATACATATAAAATGCAAGTTCAAAAACAATAATATATTGCAATGTTGAATGGAATCTCCCCAAACAGTTGAAACAGTTTCACATGTCTAAATAACAGTTTAGAGCAGTGTGGGCGAAACCCGTGGCCATAGCTTCTCCTTCTTCTTTTCCGCATCCACTCCTAAGTAGAGCATGTGGACATCGCCAATTGCCTCCAGGAGACCCTGTCACCAGACAGCACTCTCGCCTCCCCTCACGTCAATCCAGCGCCCCTTAGTTCCGCCGAATAAAGTCGAAAGATCGTCATCGACGACCTTCCAGGACGGCGTAAGCCCGCAGGTTTAAAGAACAGGCAACTCGGGTTCAGGTTCTCCTGACGCATGGGTAGCACGTGTCCGAGCCAGGTCCATCGCCGCATCCTCGAGACGCTCGTTATATGAGGATGCTGCGTCCGTTCTCCGACTTCAATTACTAATAAACTGTTATTTTAGAAACAGTTTCACATTTCCTAACTACTCATTACAAGTAAGAGTTTTGTGGAACTGATTCGGTAGTTGCTTGTACCAGATTTTTTGTCAACGCTGCTGTTAACAGTCATTTAGAAACAGTTTTACAAAACAGTTTAATTTGTGAACGGTAACTGTTACTACTTTTTTTTTATAAATCTTGAAGACGGTAAAATTTTAAAGGAAAAAAATATATTTTTTCTCATTTACGAAATGAATAAAATAATTACTTCATAATTTATTATTATATTACTGTATTTATTGATTAATTAATTAAACAAACAACTTTACATTTTTTAAAAAAAATAAACATCAATTTAAAAATCAATTATCTTATTGAGTAAATTAACACTTGAAGATTTTTAACAGACACAATAACCCGTTAAAATCCATTGAAAAAATGCTATGTGCTACTTTTGTGGTCAACGAATTCACTAGAAATTTATCTTTTGTGGCCCCAAGAGTGTTCAACGTCCTGGATGAACATATTCAGTTCTCCAAAACGAAAGCCATTTTCAGGAGAAGTGTACAAGTTCAGATTTTGTCTAAAGGAAGATACCATTGCAGGAGACTGCCACGAGACATTGCATAGATTTACATACTATTAAGAGTGTTGCCCAGATGTTCATTTAAATACATGTTTATTTAATAAATTTTATTTTTGGTAATTTTTAATAATATGCATCCTTCCACTTTTCATTATGTTGTATCCCAACTCAACACGGCCTCAGAGATTTTTTATTTTTTTTGTATTATATGTATTTGTATGAATAAATAAATAAAAGTATTGCCAATGTAAAAAAATCATTTGAGGTATTGAAAAAAATAAAACAAAAACAGAAGTCCACATATGTGAGCCCAGGGACGCTAGAGATTAAAACTCGTGTCGAGAGTTTCCTTACTTCTGAGGGTGTCTTCCACGGAGATGAGCGGTGCCATGAAGCTCTTGCCCTGGCCGTACGAGAAGAAGAGCATCTTCAGGGTGTGCGAGTAGTATATGGACACACCGCCGCCCCCCACCTGACCTGCTACGTCCTGCGGATGGAGAAGTATTATTGTGCCGACTGGCTAATAAAGAAATTGGCTTCTTCGCAGTAAAGCAACAAAAAAACAAATTGTGATTACCATGGGACTTGTAATTTTTAATAACATTACCAGTTGATAACATTAAGCAATAGATAAAAAAGAAAAGGATATATAACTTTCTTAATAAGTAAAAAAATCATTGATGATTGTTGGCCTTTTATCCGAGTTATACAAATAACAAACAACCCGTCCACAAATACAAATAATTAAAATATGACAGAAGTATGATACAAAGAATATATACAGTAAAACATCGTTTTTATTTACCAGAATATTTAGGTTCCATTTTTTCCATACATTCTCATTCAATTTTCCCCCCAATCAACATTTTTTACGTTTTTCCTAACCCCGGTTTTACGTCGAATTATTTTCATAACTCATTCGATCTGTCAAAAGACGAGCCGCGCGCCGCCGCGTGAATGGAGAGTAAAATCGAGGTAAATAAAAAAATGTGTATATTATTGTCTCAAACTAAATTCAAAGTAGGTGCAGTGTAATTGACCATTTTGTTTAAGTGTCTAATTTTGACATTTCACTAAATAGTGACATGCGGTTGACGCATGTTTAGGAAGAATAAAGTCTTTACATCAATAAATTACGATGCAGAAAGTTTTAAAAAAATGGCAATATAAATATTATTTGATGTTATACACACATAATGTGAAAAGGATCAAAGGGCAAACAGTTATCATAAAAGTGTGAAACAGTCCGCGATGTAAATGACAGTTGAAATTTTGTGGTGCCATACTAAAAAAAGTGATACCATATAAATAAAATTTGCCAATATTTAGGGAAAAAATCGTTATATGCATTTTATGCAAATTCAAATTTTTATTTTCGTGTTTTTAAGGTTAAGTACCTGGATAAAATTATTTATGCGTGTATTTTTTAAATTCAATAAAAAATAACACATTGCAGTTTTGTTTGAAAAAATACAAAATATTTTAAATTACATCATGAATAATACTTAACCAGGACAGTTCTTACAGTTGTTCTGCAGTAAATTTAGTATAATCTTGTAAAATAATTCTATTTTCATTTTTTCCATACATTTTTCATTTCCTCACTTTAAAGTTTTCCTCAGTTTTACACTTTTTTTTAAAACTCCCTCGAAAAACGTAAAACAGGGGTTTTACTGTAGTAGAAAATACCTTGATATCATTGTGCACGACTTCGACGGTGTTGGTTATATAGAAGAGTCCCTTGTCTGCGTGAGAATCTTCGTTCATGGTCTGCCAGTAGATGTGGCCCGAGCTGCCCATGCACAGCATATACGTCCCCGACTCCAGCGACACAAACGTCACGTCTCGGACCTGCCATCACACAAGTATATATTTAAATATTTGTACAAACCAACTTTTTTTACTTCACACATTCTTTTTTACAGGAATTTTAAGGAAGAGTACATGGTCAATATAGTGCGGGCAATTGGTAAAATAAACCAAAGTAGGGATTAAAATGCTGAACACTCCTCTAGTGGAACGGAAGGCCTGTTGACTGCTGACTGCTGCCAACAGGCCGGCTTCTCCTGAAGAGTTTTAAGTGGTTTCCTCTCCACGTGAGCAAATGCTGAGAAGTTCCTGATTGGCCCACATTAGTATATCCTTCCTGATCACGAGAGTTATAAATTTAAAGAAATTTGATTGCAGAAAAATCCAATCTTTAAATTTGTTGCAACAGAGAGGGAAAACATTTTTGAGACGGGAATATTGGAGTCTAGGCATTTACAGGGCTAACGATCTGTCATTAGCTGGTTTAAGTGGCCAATTTACACACTGTGTAACATTCACCATTATGCCTATGTTTGAACACAACTGCAACAAATTGAAATATGAACAACTCCCTTGAGAGACAATCCAGCCAGTCTGCAAGCATTTGGACATATTCAAAACGTTGTTAAATCCAATCTTGATCATTTTTGTTACATGAAGGTAAGATGATCAGTCTTACGCTTCGGGTACGAGTCCAGAGACTATGAAATATTCTGGTGTGAAAACACCCTTTCAAATAAATATTTCATACCAACCATGTCGGGAACCGAACCCGAGACCTCTCGCATGATAGGCAAACGCGCTGACCACTACACCACGAGGCCGACATACACCACAATGACAGCTGTCATCGCTATTGTAAATAAATGTATAGGCCTCCATATTTCCTTCACTCTACACAGGAATTATATACTTTTGTTTACCTTTCCGCTGGGCACGACGAAGTGGTACTCGGGCAGAGAGGAGTCCTTGGCGAGGTGGTAGATCTTGACAAAGTCGGCGGTGACGAGCGCCAGCTGCGTCTGGTTCCCCGGCAGCCAGATGCTGCGGATGATGAAGTTCCCGGGGTCCAGGGCGGGCTGCATGACCAGGCGCTCGTACACGGAGCCTGAGGGATACGCGCATAACGTTCGGTACACGGTGGGAACTAAATCGGAGTCGAGCGTCGTGTAATAATGACACTAATACCCGAAAAGAAACTATCACTAATAAATTAAAAAAAGAGAAAACACATCGCTTAATATAATATCTTTATTTGCGTTGCTGGGACTATGCTGTAGGATAGAAGGAAAGAAAATTGTATCTTTGGCAAAAATTTATAAAATGGCAGCACCGTGTACAACTCGATTAGAACTACAGTAAAACCTCGTTGTAACGTTCCTCGATTTTATGTTTTCCCGCTTTTTACACCGAAATATTTAGGTCCCATTTTTTCCCACACATTCTCATTGAATTTTCCCCCCATCAATGTATTTTACATTTTTCATAACCCCGGTTTTACGTCGAATTTTTTCATAACTCATTCGATCTGTCAAAAGACGAGCCGTGCGCCGCCGCGTGAATGGAGAGTAAAATCGAGGTAAATAAAAAAATGTGTATATTATTGTCTCAAACTAAATTCAAAGTAGGTGCAGTGTAATTGACCATTTTGCTTAAGTGTCTAATTTTGACATTTTACTAAATTGTGACATGCGATTGACGCATGTTTAGGAAGAATAAAGTTTTTACATTAATAAATTACAATGCAGAAAGTATAAAAATTTAGCAATAGAAATATTATTAGAAATTATAAACATAATTTGGAAAGGAGATAGTTTAAACAGTTATAAAAATATGAAACAGTCCGCGATGTAAATGACAGTTGAAATTTTGTGGTGCCATACTAAAAAAAGTGATACCATATAAATAAAATTGCCCAATATTTAGAGGAAAAATCGGTACATGCATTTTACGCAAATTCAAATATTTATTTTCGTGTTTTTAAGGTTATTAAATTAAATTATTTAAGCATGTAATTTTTTAAATTCAATAAAAAATAACACATTGCAGTTTTGTTTGAAAAAATACAATATATTTTTAATTATGTATGTCATTGGTAAATATGAATAATCCCCAATCGGGACAGTTCTTACAATTTTTCTACAGTAAATTTAGTATAGTCTTGTACAATAATTATATTTTAATGAAATTTACATTTTTCTTTTCCTCACTTTAAAGTTTTTCTCAGTTTTACACATTTTTTTGTTGCTCTCTTGAAAAACGTATAACGGGGGTTTTACTGTATATAAATTATCCAAGTATATAATCTTGGGCAGAATAACAACTCCTGTACTGCAGATTCTTAGAGTAAGTGCCCGATGCGTCCTTCGTCAATTTCTGGTTTAGACATTTTACCCTTGAAAATGTAGATTTTATTACTAGTAAATAATGCCGAACAATAGTTCAAAGCGGAAAAAAAAACTCACAGATGTGTTTACTTCGCCGTGTCTGGACACAAACTGCACTTAGGTCATAAAATACACAATTTCTTTATAACAAACAGTTCGCCGTAGAGGTAATCAGAGAGGAGACAAAGTAGTTATCACGCGCCATTGTTTTTGGACTTTGCAACAATGGCAATCGGACTCATAAAGGTAATAAACCAAAATCAGTGATCGAACATCCCATTTCCAAGACAAACGAAAACGATTTTTTCCGAGCGTCTTAGCCTTGTACATGACACGTAATACAGGGGTCCAAATATATATAAAAAACAAAAAAAATCAGAGAGGATAGAATCCCACATCACTCTGTCTTTGCACACAGACCTAGCTTCCTCTACATTTATAGATCTTTTTTGTTTTAGATAAATAAAAAAAAATGTGTTTTTAGGTCTCACCGCCTCCGGTAAAGGTGACGACGTGGCACTCGCGCAGCCCGCACACGGCCAGCAGGTCCTCGTTCCAGGGGCTGGCGCTCAGCGACAGTACGGTGAAGGGGATCGGCGCCGACGTGAGCCGCGTGAGCGTGAGCTTGCGCTTCGACGAATCGGCCTGCTTCAGCAACTGCGACAGCTGGAGGATCGTGATTTTTCCTGGGGGACACTTTTCTCATTAGACGACAAATTCAACAAATCAATAGAGAATTCAGCTCTTTACCTTCGCAAAAATCAACAGATGGATTTTAGAAAAAGTATGCATGTTCCAATATAGGTAGAACGGTGAATATTAAGCAGTGTGTAATGTGATCACTTAGACCAGCCAAAGAGAGATCATGAGCCTTTATCAAACATTAATTGAATGTAGTTATGCAGAAAGCACAATTTCGGAAAAAATGAGATATTGATGTTATCGGGTGCAGTAAGGTCGATTCTATGTTCTGCTTAAAACACCCCGACCGCTTTCATATAAAAAACTGGAAAAAATATATTAATCACCTCCGGAAAAAGGTGTCGATCACAAAAACAGCATTTCTCAATTTGCAGAAAACACTGACAAAACTAGAAAAATCTTATGGTACTTTAAAAATCTTTTACACTGGTCAAATACACAATAAGATTCTTGTTTGTAATATTTAAAAAAATTATGTATTCATTTTTTATGTTTGTTAAAGTCAAAAACATTCAAACTATTGTGTAGATTTTATAATTCACTCTTAAACATTTAAGTTTGTAAGTGAAAATTCTTGATGGAAGTTCATTGTAATTTATTATATAAATAAAACACGAGTGATACTTTAATCCACAAATTTGGAATATCCAGTGACCGGTTTCATCGCTTTCGCGACATCTTCGAGACTGGTATCTTTATTAAAAAGTTAAATGTATTTATACAGAACAGAGGTGAGGATACATAATTCAAAGTTATATGTAAGTAAATTAAATAAAGTTATTTTTATCTTAAGGATCATTATCGACAAATTTTCTATGGGTTAACTAATGAATGGATATAATGTTATTTTAATGAGGTTAACTAATGAATGGATTTAATGTTATTTTAATGATCTCATAATAAAGATAATTTAAATTTTGCCAATCATTTAATAGAAAACAAACATTCCTTCGAATTAAAAAATAATTCATATTGCACCCAAAGGCTATAAACTTGACAAATTAGAAATTCTCGAAATTAATAGATTAAAAAATAAACCCGACGTAGAATTACTTAATGAACAGATAACACATGTGCATTCCCAATTACTTTACCCATTGTAATATAATTTTACTAATGACTTTTTACCCTTTGTTTTTCAGAAATCATTATTTACAAAACCACACTCACGAAGGATGGGACACCAACAATAAAATAAAATACTTAAACTCATTAAAATAACATTATATCCATTCATTAGTTAACCCATAGAAAATTTGTCGATAATGATCCTTAAGATAAAAATAACTTTATTTAATTTACTTACATATAACTTTGAATTATGTATCCTCACCTCTGTTCTGTATAAATACATTTAACTTTTTAATAAAGATACCAGTCTCGAAGATGTCGCGAAAGCGATGAAACCGGTCACTGGATATTCCAAATTTGTGGATTAAAGTATCACTCGTGTTTTATTTATATAATAAAAAAAATAATTCACTCTTTTCACAAAATGGCTATTATCTCAGTTTCACTTTTCTATGGCTGCCTGCTTTCTGTATAACTGTGTTCAATTGTTCTCTATAGTAAAATATGACTAGAAATATGTTCAATTTCAGGTCACCAAAGAAGATACTTCAAAATTTCAAACAAATACAGGTAAACGTCGTTTTATGCTGGGTTTCGTTCCTAGAGACACTTTTCAATTTCACGCTTTTTTAAAAAAAGCATCTAATTTCATTTGCTTTGATTGCTGCTTCCTTTCTTGCAGAATCATAGCAGAAACTACGAATATTTGAATATTATTTTAATTTTAATAATAGTAAAATAAAAAATATAATCATACCTTTCTATTTTTCTTAAAAACAAAACGAAAACTAACTCGGAAACAATTTCACACACACAAAAGGCTGCTCGCGTACACGGTAGTAGAATAAAACAATGTGTAAAAGTGTGTTTGCTATTAGAATCGCGGCACCTACTGTCGTCTGGTGTTGGCAGAACCGGGGAATCCCACACCAGCACCAACCAGCGCAATTGTAAATCAGCGTAAATCGAACCGTATACACATTTTTATACAGATAATACGATTTTACTTTACCAACAATAGGGTATTTTCACAAGACTGTTAAAATTATCAAATAAGATATTACACCTTGATAAAGAAGCATGGGTAGCTTTGAAACCAGTTGGTAATTGAATAAACAATAAGTAGTATTTTAATGGTAACTCTGTTAACTTCCAATTGCAATCGGGACCCGGGTAGCTATAAGTTGGTATCTCATCCATCCGATATGTTCACTTATTTAGTGGGGTAGGTTGAACGTACCCTTTTCGTGCGAGACGGCGAGGTGCTGGCGACGCCCGTGCGGCAGCGCCATGCAGCACATGGCGACGCGGCGCACCAGGTGCGCGCTGATCAGCTGGCGTATGGTCTGTCCTTGCTCGCCCGTGTACGACATGCGCACATTCTCAAACGCTCCCTCCTGCGACCCTGCAGACAAGAGAAAGAGCGGATAAAAAACCAAGGTAGTTATAAAGATGACGATGTCATTGTGATGGCGACCCCCCGTGGACCGATAGCTAAGATGCTCCACAAAAATGAAATGTGATTTATCCCAAGTCCGTGTATTCTGCGCTGTGATTGCTGCCCCTTTTCGTTGCGTTCTCTTATTGTAAATAATTGAATAATTAGCAACATGTTTTTAATTCGTATTTACAGTAAAACCCCTAAAACATTTAAGTTTGTAAGTGAAAATTCTTGATGGAAGTTCATTGTTATTTATTATATGAATAAAAGTTATACTTTAATCCACAAATTTGTGGATTAAAATTTGTGGAATTAATTTGTGGTTTAAAGTATCACTCGTCTTATATTTATATAATAAAAAGTAAAACCCCTAAACTACATTCCAATTCATTCCATATAAATGGAGAGTAGGAATTAAATCAGTAAATTCTTTTTTGTTCCAGTTGAACCATTTTTTTATATCATCTTTATTTAACATCATTTTCATAAATATTAAATGTCCGTAAAACACAATAAACAGTCTTTAAAATAACAACTAAGAGACGAATATGTTTGTAAAGCTGAAACAAATAATCTTTAAAATTCCAGCACAAAAGTGGAGACAATTAAAATGTCTAAAACAATAAACTATCGGATGATTTCGAAGTTTTGTCTTTTTATTCAACTTACTGACAAGTTGGTATGATGGCGGAAGCTAACTTCAGACTCTTGAGCTGTCAGTTTTCAGTGCAAATTGCAAATTTCTCAGACCTTCGAGTTGGTATAATGATAAGAGACTAGGGAATTACTTCAGACAACGCAATAAACGCATGTGAAGCACGATTAAGTGTCTTTAAAATTACAACTAAAATTGTGAAGTCGGTTTTCAATATGGATTAAATTTTTATCAAATTAATTGAGAGATTAACTGGGTTTTAAATGTACTCAAAAATAAATTCAATGGGACTTCAACAATTATACGTAAATTAATAGTAAGTAGTACGTTCATCTTGTTTACTTTGTAAATATGAAAGGTGTTTTTATCTATTTGTGTACTCATGTTTTTGTATTTTTTTCTTACAGTACTTATGTACATATTATGCTCATTTGTTTTAATGTACTTATTTAAATGTTACTATGGGTCTTTAGTCATTATTTGTCGTACTTACATTTATTTAAACATTCTATTTTGTTCCATAAGTGTTTTGTGAATTTTGGACATGTTTTATTATTATTTAATAACAAAGAAAAAACAGGTTTTTCCCGTGTCCAGCGGTTCATATTGCCAAACACCGAGCATCATTTACCTAGCGTGGGCACCATGAGCTGGTCCGTGACGTGCAGCTTGACGTCTCCGGCATGCAGCAGGGCGAGGCCGCGGCGCGCGCGCTCGTGGCGGCCCACCGGCGAGTGGCGCTCGCACGACGCGGCCACGGGCCCGCGCAGGGCGCCCAGCAGACGCTGCAGGCCCTCCGTGCACGCGCGCCAGTCGTCAGACTCCCACACCGAGGGCTCTATGGCTGGAAACATCGAACATCAATTTATTTCGAATGGATTAAGGTCGTTGGTGGTCGAAATAAGCTGCCACGAGAGCTGGTCTCAAAACCTTCACAGCTGGGTATGGGTTTCTGGCGCAGGTGGTAACTAACATTCCACTAATGAGGAACTTCAGCCCTACGGGAAATTGGATACAAAAAAGTTTTCTTCCGCGCGGTAAAAACTAGAGCATCAAATCGTAATGTACAAAAATAAGAATAAAAAATATTTAAATAAAAACTGACTACTTTCGTCACTATAGTCCTTAAAATTTAGCTTGATTCAAATGACAGCTGCCAAACTCATGTCAATAGTGATGGGAAATTACTGATCACTGATCATGTACCAATCAAATCGATTTTATCAGTTTTTTCATGCAAACATGAAACTCTGTTTCCAAAAATTGATATAAAAACGCAAAAACAAGCCTATTATAGTGTGTTTAATACAATTATTCACCAAAAAATAAGAGATTTATACTTTTTTCTAAAACATTTTTAAACAAATTATTTTCAATCAAATTACATGGATCAATTTGTCCCATCTCTAACGTTTTTGCAAAATGATGAAGTCTAGGCATTTACAGGGCTTATGACTTGTCATTGGCTAGTTTAAGTGGCCACTGAGGAAATCCAGCCAGTCTGCAAGCATTTGGACAAACTCAAACATTGCTAATTTTATATATTTATGTTGATTTATATTAGCACTATATATTTTTTTAAATTAACATAACAAATACGAATGATTTTTCGTGTGTCAATATAAATCACTCCTTAGATGTTACTACAAAGTTATGTCGTCACTTTTTCTGACAACTGTCATTCTAATTATGCTATATTTTAAGGACTATAGTTCATATGAATCAGCCGATGATAAGAGAGTTGCGGAAGATTTCTGGTTTATGATAATTCAACGGACCAATCGGCAGAACCAATGAAGAAGAAGCGGAGGAGAATTTGAGATGTCACACGAGCAGTAATTTGATAAATACAAAACTTTGAAAAATCATAGCGCTGATACGATACACAAATTTTTTTTAAATATATTTTTGGCCTAGTTCAGTAGTCTATTACACTTCTGTGAAGTAAGAGCTGAAACCTTTATCACGGGGGGAGATTCATCCGGCTGAACCAATTCACCTACTAAGCGACTCCTGAAAACAATTTTCCAATTTTTATACTTCTTCTTTTACCAGTTAGTTAATTTAACAATGTGCTATTTTTCTTCACAAAAGTAGACGCAAGAGTTGAGGAAACGTGGATAAAAAAAATCTATAGGGAGAATGGTGAATGTTACACAGTGTGTAAAGTAGAATGTAAACCCTGTAAATGCCTAGATTTCCAAATTTCTTCTTAAAAATGTTTTCCCTCTGTTGCAACAAATTTAGATCTCAATAACTCCCTAGGGAGGAAGTCCAGCGTGTCTGCAAACAGTTAGATATACTCAAAACATGATTGTATGGAATATTATTACTAATAGTAATAATAATTATGGTTTATTAACAAAAATTACAATTTCTTTATCTACTACATACACACTAAGATAATAGATTTCTCTGGATCATGTCTAGTCTGCCTAACTAGGCACAACCTGTTTTAAGGCAGACATTTTTATGCAAAAATAAACAATAACATGACTACCTACTAGTTAATTTATTATGAAGTTATACAATACATTTATATCATTTATAATTTTAGAATGTTTTTTAGTAAGTTTTCCAATTTTTCTCTACCAAAATCCAGTAACCATTTTATTACAAATTTGTTTATATTCGGATAACATATCAAATAATTTTTTAATAATAATAATACTCTGAAAAAGTTTTAATTCATATCTCAGCTTTTTAAGATTTTGGATTTTCACAGATTAGCAAGTAATACCCTCATACGCAGGTAAGCCCTCTCTAATTTTGACTTTATTAAATTACTGCTAGGCATCTCCAGTGAATTTTGAGATGACTGCGTCGCCCGGAGACCACATTCCCCGATGATAGAGAACTGATTCTGATAGAAGACATTGTTTTTATTCCTTATTCGCCTGGTACACGCAGTGGCGCGCGCGGCCGCGGTCGGCACCATTATTACGATATAATTTTGGCTATTTTGACACATCAAATGAATTCGGAAAAATTTTCAACGTAAAACCGGGGTGATGAAAAATGTAAAAAAATGTCAATTGGGGGAATATTTGAATTAGAATGTATGAAGAACAGTGGGTCCTGAACATTTCCGTGTAAAAAGTTGGAAAATGTAAAATTGAGAGACGTAAAGACGAGGTTTTCCAGTGCATTACCTTGCAGGTTGGAGGCGTACGCCGGGCGGCGCTGCGGCGCGGGCTCGCGCGCGTCGCGCAGCGGGCTCGAGGGCCGGCGCCGCAGCAGCGAAGGCGGCGCCGGCTGCTCCGACGACTCCCCGGCGCGGCGCGACAGCGACAGCGAGTTGGAAGAGCTGCGCTTCACCAGCGCTTGGCAACTGCGGAGGGCCAACAAACATTCTTGTAGATTTTCACTGTCACTGTCATAAATATGTATCGTCTTATTAGGGTGATATTAGGTGACATGTGGCACTCTAATTTTTGTGTCCTGCTTCACAGAAGTAGCCACTCCAGGTAGCCAAGATTGTGGAATATGTCAGAGACTTTAAATTAAATTTAGACATTTAAATGTCACTATCTGAATATATGAGTTTTCCCTTTCTCCTACTTCTTTTCTTCCCATTTCCCCTCATCTCTTCATAGTGTATTGAAGATATTTAGTCAATTTGTGTTTAATAATAATAATAATAATAATGTTTGGATAATTTATATAGCGCCATTTTTGTGAAAATCACCTCAAGGGCGCTGTATAATAAATAAATATCCCAAAACGTCTTGCTGCTACAGAGCGCATGGACTGTTGGGATTCTAGTTCCTCGTCTCCAATTACGATATATTACAATTATGATATATATGAGCTAGATAACAGAACGTCTTGCAGCTACAGAGCGCATGGACAATAAGAAATCTAGCCCCTATTTACATTTTTATTTTCAATTTTTTTTATTTGACAATGAAGTTTAGAGTTTAAGTTATATTTTAAAAACGAAATAAAAAGCAAATTTATAAAATTAGAATTTAGATAACAAGTCTTGCAGCTACTGAGCGCATGGACGGATGAAATTCTAGACACCGTTTACTAAATTTAGATATTTGATAGTTGATAACATTTACATAATATGATAGCTAACATCACAAAAAGTCTTGCAGCTTAAAAACGCATCAACAAATGGAATTTCAACAAAATAAGAATGATTTTAAAAAGTTAATAATAAAAAATAATTTTAAAAAACGCAATAATAACACATTGAGCAAAGAACTAGTAAGTATGGCAATTAAGTGAACATGTTACAGTACAAAAAGTAAAATATAAAAAACTAAACAAAGATAGCATTCCTTAACTTATTATTAAGGTTAACAAAACAATAGACGATACTCAAACTCGTCCCTGTTTTATTTTGGTGTGCAGTAAACAGGATCTATTGTCTTTTTCCTAGTAAATAACTGTAAAAACACTTGGTTCACATTTGGCTGTTCCCTGGGAGATGATAGTAGAAACGCATCTGTGTAGAGTGTAGGTACCAAGGAATATATTCGCTTCTTTTTAATTTCGTTTGTTTATTACTAAACGCATGTTTCCCGCCTAAAATTTCTGCTTATTATTATTTTACTTTGATTAAGATGTCAGATAAACTTGTGTATTACTTTTGATATTCGAGTAATTTTACGTGATATAAAATATAAATGTTTATCAATATTTTGTTTGATAGTGAAAATATTATAATGTTTATTTATTTAATAAACGCCCAGAGGGCTCTTACAATTTACATTAAAAGTAGATAAAGTATTATAGAAAACTAGCGGACCCGACAGATGTTGTCCTGCCCGAGCATTAGCTTGCCTGCTATTACCTTGGAAAAATACTTTTCATCGATAAGTAGGTACCTAAGTACTTGATTATGATTGAATTCCAAAACTAAAAATAATTTATATTCAAATATAGAATAATTTTTGCAAATGTCAAACTTGGCTCTTTTAACCAACAGTGGAGCACTTTATTTATGAACGCGATTTACAAAAATGTATTTAATGTCAGTTAATATTATTTAAGTATTATAAAAAATCCAGTAAAAAGCAATAAATGGGAAGAATGTAGGGAAAGAATCTGATTGGGATCCATAAAAAGCAAAAGTTGTTTGTAAACATTCAAAAATAAACTATTTTTAAACACAAAAAAACAAAATCCTTCCATTTTTTTTTAATATGCATTCTGGTAGGTCGATGAAAAAAAGATTTACGTTTCTAAACACCTTTTTTTCACATATTCGATTGAAAATTTTATATCTGCAACACGCACAGCACAAAGATCTACATTTTGCTGAAAACCGCACGTAAATCGGTTAAGCCATTTGGGAAAGTTCAGTGACATCACACACGTACAGACAAATTATATATATAAAGATTCACTTAACATGTAATTCATACTAAAAAAAATAATTAAAAAGGAAATAAAGTGAAGATGAATAGAGAAACACATTAAAAAGGGGAGGATTGAGGGGATGGCCATTGTATGGATAGGATAGCTAATTTGATAGCAGCAGGAGTGGTGTGGAGCCAGCCAGAAGTCCAACAGCTCGGCATAATTATGAGCTGTTCTGTGAATGCGTGCAAGACAAACCGTTACTAAACAATTTTAATCAAAAATAAATTTAAATAAATACAATGCAAGGCATTTTCGCAATAGAATTTAAGATCATGGTGCTTTGAGCCATCTTTTGGGGTCATAATGATGGATATTTATTTACACTATAACATCAAATTCAGAAAAGTTTTTTTTTGTAAAAATAACATTTGTAACTAAATTCTTAAAAAATTTCGTTTAGTAACAGTTTGTCTTTAAAGGTGCGTATGCATGTAAACTGTATATTGATATTTATATTGAGTTTTTAAATAAATAAAAAAATAATTACAAAACTTTGAAAAATCATAGCGATGACACAAAAAAATAAAGAAAAAAAAAAATTGTCTCGGTTCGATAGGCTATTAACTAATACACATATTTTGTTGAAACCACTAAACTCCCTCGTTTAAACGAGGACGGGACAAAATTGTCTCGTCCCGGCATTGAAACTATTATCCTAGCATAAACAGAATGTCAGAGGACAGTACAATAGGCCAATTTAATTTATTTTCGTGAAAGTCTTTCAGCCGTTTCGGGAGAATAACCGTTTCATTTTTTTTAACCACTCTACAAGAAATATTGAAAAACTTCTCCATTTCAAAACAAGAATATTGATTATTTTCTACTTATTTTTCGGATAAAAATTTCTAATGAAAAGGTCAGGAAAGTGTAGACAAAAGGCCTTTTAGAATCTGGTTACCTCAAGTCCTCCTTGGCGCCACAGTCGCAGAAGAAGTTGCCGTACTTGGCGTAGGTGACGTCGTGCTGGCGGTGACACACGAGTGCGCAAACGGTGCACACGCCCACGCCGTCCACCATCTTGCATGTGTGGCAGTGGTACCAGTGCTGGTTCATGTACTCGCGCGCCGTCGTCGTGAACGTGCACAACTTCAGGTACAGCATCGAGTCCTCGTCCTGGGAAAAGAAAAACGTGGCAATTTAGCAATTTGCCTCGCATTTCTCGTGAAAATTATTCTGACTCTTACAGAAATACTCTATACTCTAAAATCTTACGGAGTCATCGGCGCTGGTGTCGCCCTCGTCCTGCTGGTCGTCGGCCCAGTCGGGCTCGGGCGGGGGCTCGCTGGGCGCGTCCCACGGGGGCAGGCCGCCCGCCGCGGGGCCGCGCGCCTCGCCGCAGTGCAGCGCGTCCGCCACGTAGGCCAGCGCGTGGCACGCGGCCTCCAGCTGCGCGCGCAGCTGCGTGTCCCCGCCGCCCATCTCCAGGTACTCCAGCGGCCCGGGGGCGCTCAGCGCCTGGACACTGTACAGGGAGAGACCATTATGTAATATACAAGATGGGGCGGAGCGGACTGAACAGTTTTGAGGTGCTATAAATTAGGAACAGTACAACTCTGAAAAGAGTGATTTATTTTATTAAAATCTCTAGGCAATCCCATATTGTACAAATTATATTTACTTATTTGACAAATGGTAGTCTGCCTTACTTTATGGGCTATTTATTAACCCATTACGTAATGCAGACTATAAATATAATGACGTTATTAATAGAAAGCAGATAGCTGCTAAACTGCCGATATGTACAGAAAAATAGATCCATATTATCCGCAGAAACCGTATTCAGCAAGCGAATCGCCTTATTAATTGGGTGAATTCTGACTTGCATTAGTGTTTTTTTAAGCCAATCAACAGGCTTATGGAAGCCCTAACAGATTGGCATTAATTAGTATATATAACATTTAATCAAAGCATCCGTGTTTTGAGTATGTCCAAATGCTTGTAGACTGGAGGGATTTTTTTCCTAGGGAGTTGTTCATATTTAAATTTTTGAAAAACAACAAACAAAAAAAACATTTTTGAGAAGGGAATATGTGAGTCTAGGCATTTACAGGGCTTATGACCTGTCATTGGCTGGTTTAATTGGCCACTTTACACACTGTGTAACATTCACCATTCTGCCTATGTTCAAAAATCCACATTTCCACAACTCTTCCATCTGTTGACTTTTGTGAAGTAAAATAGTTTTTTCATGCAAACATGAAACTCTGTTTCCGAAAATTGATATAAAAACGCAAAAACCAGCCTATTATATATATAGTGTGTTTAGGACAATAATTCACCAAAAAATAAGACATTTCTACTTTTCTCATAAACAACATCAAATGAATTATTTTTTGATTCGATCGATTTGTCCCATCTCTAACGTTTTTCAAAATGATATAACCTTGTAAGAACGTTGTTAATAATTAGGTTTATTTTAGTTTTTTTTAATTTTAAAGCTGGTTTAATATTTATGTTGATTTATGTGTCAAGCATTTAAAAAAAATAAATTAACATGCCAGATACAAATTATTATTCGTGTGTTAATATAAATCACTCTTTAGACGTTACTACAAAGTTATGTTATCACTTTTGCTGAAAAATGTCATTCTAATCACGATACCGCCGTTGCCTGACCAATAATAATTTCTCGGAATTTGCAAATCATATAATAGACAGTAACCACCCATTTCCTAATCACACCCTCAAACACCTGCACCAAGTAAATAACAAAGGCAGTAATATGAATAATCTAGAAATGATAGAAATTCACAAAAATTTTAATTCTGAGAACAACCTAATTAATAATCACACAATTAATCACCCCTCGCCTTTATTGACTATGTTCCCTTTGCGACCCCCTCTCCCCACTCACCCCCTTAGACCCGCGTCTGTTAACACTCTCTTAGTCGAGCGATGTCTTCCCACACATTAAATCTTGGACTTTATTAATTAATTAATTATTGCAACTTTCACTAATGTGCTAAATTTTAAGAAATAAATTCGACTTAACGTCCTGTCCCTCATTGATCATGTTTTCATATCTGTACTTTAGATAACTATCCATACATAATAAAATAATTCAAACTTTACATGACTGCTTTCTTCTTCAATCAGACATCAACTCTTTTAACCGATGGTGTAAAGTCAAGAAATTAGAACTAAATATTAAAAAATGCAAAATAATGTCATTTCATAGAACAAAACAACCAATTTCCTTCGAGTACCTATTAGAAAACTCCAAAATTGATGTAGTCAAGTCCATCAGAGATTTAGGAGCTGTTTTGGACTATAAACTGACGTACAACGAGCATATAGATAATACAGTAAATAAATCACTGAAATTACTTGGCTTCATTAACAGAATATCCTCTGATTTTACTCATGTCCGTAAAATCAAAACTCTTTATTGCTCATCTGTTCGCCCTCTTCTTGAATATGCCTCAGTGGTCTGGTCTCCATTATATGTCAATCGCATAAATCACATTGAATCAGTCCAACATCGCTTGCTTCGAAAAATAGCGTGGATGCTCGGACTAGAGAGAGATAATTATTCTTATGCTGAAATAGAGTCAATGTTAAATATTTCTAGTCTACAAAAACGTAGAACTAATATTGACTCCATATATATGTTCGCCATACTAAATGGTGTAATCGATGTTCCATCATTACTGGGACAAGTAAAATTCAATATTCCGACTCGTAGATTGAGAAACAATGAAGTACTGTTCATCGATCAGCATAGAACAAACTATGGCCTAAATTCTCCAATGACCCGTCTTTGTCGTATTGTTAACTCAAGACAAGATCTGGACTTTTTTGGTTTAAGTTTACAACGATTTAAACGAGCACTAAATAAATAGTCCAGATCTTGTCTCGATGTCCCTTATGTTTGTCAATGCTTCTTTCTTTTTTTAAAAAATGTTTTAAACTATTCTTTTATTGTAATATTTAAACCTTATAAATTGTATACATGGACAATGTCCGTTAATAAATAAATAAATAAATAAGGCGGAAAAAAACCCTCCTGCTCTAAGTTTTACTGATTAATTTGTTTATTTTTTGTTTAAATTCTATGACATAATGAACAATATTCTGTGTTTACTATATTAGTTTTATATCACCCGTCGATGGGAGGAATGCTCTCCCGAAACTATAGTTGTGTTCTTGTAAAATAATAAAATTGTGTAACACTAATAACAAAGTTTTATTTTCATAACAATTCTAGACTATATTATAGAATTAAATTCAAGCAAGCTACGAACAAATGATTTTTACAATTGGTTGGGATTTAATGGATACATCTCGCACAGGGGGTAGTCATAGTAATCATCGAGTATCTTAAACGTTTCTATCGAGTGCCATCTCTTCCCTCGTTCATCTGATGATGTAAGTTCTAATGCTTTTAATCTACCGTGGTAAGGAAGCCTTTTCAGAAATTTGGAGATTCATGACACATCTTTGGACTTTTTCCAATAGCTCGATATCTTTATCGAAGTAGGGACCGAATGTAATGCTTGTAACGATCTGTGAACTGTCTTACCAGGTGTTGAGCCAGGAGATGGCGGCCGGGAGCAGGCGGCGATGGCCGTGGCCGCGGTGCGCGTCGGCCAGGCGCGCCGCCTCGCGCAGCAGGCGCGGCATGGCCAGCCCCGCGTGGTCCGCCTTGAGCGTGTCCGGCGCCATGGATATCAGCGCCGACAGGAGAGACATGCACGCCTCCTCGTCGCTGCGACAATCGTGCAAGGAAAGTTAGGGATCGGAGAACAGAGAATTAAGAATGCAGACTTGTCGTTACACACACTCGTTTATCATTCGGGCTGCAAGACTATGAATCTACATTTACCATCAAGTTTGAAAGATGCGCTTTCATCATGTGTTCAACGAGATATAAAAAATAATCATAAAAACAAATTAGGAAGTTCAGTGCTACAAGAAATTCGATAGAAAAAATGTTTTCTTACATGCGGTAAAAATTAAAGCATTCGATTGTCTGGCGAAGTTTCTAAAAAACATGAAAAAATTCATTAAAATGAACTACGTCAGTTCTGAAGAACTAATTGATGATTTTTTTTCAAAAAGATTTCCCGTTTACGGGAAGCCAACTCACCAATCAGCAGAACTCACCGACGAAAACTTGATAATACGATACATAAATTTTTTTTTTTTTTAATTTTTGGCTTAGTTTATTAACAAATATTCAAAATTATTTATAAAAACCCATTTAAGCCCATAACTTTAGCATACACGACGAAATAATAGAAGAAAAAATAATAAGTTTTGGAGTGGAGGCAATACTACGCTTTGCAATAGTAATTACACTTTAAGAAATAGCGTCTTAACCACTTCACCACGGAGGCAGCCGGGATATTTAATATATTATAACTGTGTGGTTTTTGAAGCATTATTAAGAGTGACATATTGTTATTATTTTATTTTTTTAATAAATATTTTTATTTTTTTAATATTTATGTTCTAAGCGTTATTTTGAGTGACAGATTATTATATTTTTTTAAAGAAATATTTGTGTTTTTATGATTTACCCAAAGTATTTATTTATTAGAAAATGAGAACCAAGTTGTGGTAGAGCGTGGTGCGATGCTCGGGCCTCTGATCCCTGTGTCCGCGACACTGACCACGGGACCACACCCCGGGTCATTATTATATTTAGATTGCTCCTAACAGCAAAAAATCAATTGTGAGGCTCAAAAGGGTGAAATTTCACAGTGCCCGAGATTCTAATAATTCAAATGAGGCCCGAGGGGCCGATCAACTGAGGCCCGCAGGGCCGATAAAGCGAGCTGAATTTCCTAGCATGTAATGTATTCTGGAATGGAGGAGGAAGACTCACCAGTGCAGTATCATGTGCTTGGTCAGGTTTGAGAGCAAAATGGCGTTGTCGTTGTTATTGGGAGACTCGGACAGGAGCGCAATGGCCACGCTCTCCTTGCTGTCGCTGCCCCCTCCGGACACTGCAGCGACAGCAGCCGAGACAAAACACATTGACAATATTTATTTCATTTTATTTTGAACAATTTCACTTCTTGTCCAACTCGTACATTGACTGACGTAGCATTTCTTCCAAATAATCGTATTATATTTTATATTGTTTATTGAGCGGCAAACAAAATACATTTTGAAGAGCAAGTAATGAATCGATTGAGCGAATTACCAGACTGTTGTGTCGTGTCATTTTGGCCGCTCCTCGGCGCAGGGGACCTGAAAACAACAATATATGATGAATACACCGGTAGGTAGTCGATTCCACTCATTTCATACTCGGTGTGCAAACGTTCGGAAGACGCCTTTTCCTTTATGTCGTGTTTTATTCATATTTTACACTGCACATAAAAAATGTCTGTCTTATTTTAGAAACCTGATGTTGCATATTCTAGAAGAGGGCGAACAGTTGAGCGATAAAGATTTTTTATAGTGCGGACATTAGTAAGATCAGAGGATATTCTGTTAATGAAGCCAAGTAATTGAGTGATTCAAACAAACAAACAAAAAACCATCACGCCGTTTCTCTGTAAGGATAGGCAGGGAGGATAGAACGCCAGATAACTCTAACTTTGCATACAGATCTCGCTTGCTTTACATTCATACATCTTATCATGCAAGCGTGCCGATTATTCCGACTTTTAAAATGTCCATCTTCAAGTATTTGTTGGATTTGGTCATTCAATTCATTTATTTAAATATAACATATACATTACAAACACACATTTAATACGTACATATTATAAAAAAGAAAAAATACATGAAAGAGATTCACGTCAAAGTAGTAGGAGAATCCTGCTCCGGAAAACCCCTTCGGATACATGGAACAGATCAATATCCAGAGCGATGTTGTTCAGCATAGAGGTAGCTCTTCCAACAGGCATAACCATCTGCAGGTCGGTCCTGTATATCGGAATATGAAACAATCTACGCTGTCTTAGGTAATTATCAGGAACATACAAACCAATGTTCATCATAATCTCAGGATTATCGACAATACCGCGCAACAATCGATAAAAATGTGTAGTCAAATACACATTCCTTCTAGTCTCCAAACTGTTGTAGCCAAGCATACCCTGGAGGAACTCGGTCGGATAGAGCCAAGGACCCGCACTCTCTCATGTAGAGATATCTCAGAAACTTCTTTTGGATTTTCTCTATCACAAGAGAGTACTTCAGTTCATGTGGCCCCCAAATCATCGAGCCACTCTCGAGTCTACTTCGCACCAAGGAGTTGTTAAAGAGTTCTCAGTACGCGGGTATTTTCAAAAACCCTGGCAGTACGCAGAATGAATCCCAACATTTTCATACCATGTCTTACTCGGTCTTCCTCTATTACCGCATCCATCAGCATTCGCAATGTAAATATTTTTAGCCGTTCTTTCGCTGTCCATACGCTCTACATGTCCAAACCAATGCAAAGCTCCTTTCTTGATTTTGTCAATAATGTTTATCCTAGCCTTGCATAATGTACGGATCTCAACATTTGTGCATCTATCGTGTATAGTTTTCGCCTGAGAGATCGCATTTCGACAGCATTTAGCCTACTTTCATCCCTGTTTTTTCCAAGTCCATACTTCGCTCCCATACATTAGGGTCGGGACCAGGACTCCATTGTGAACTGCTAATGTTGCCTCTTGCGATAAACATTTAATTGCCAAGGTTGATTTGAGTGCACCGTTCACTCTGTTCCCGGCACTCACCTTCCTTTCGATATCTTTCTCAACATACTTCCCAGATACACTAGATTATCTTTATGCTCGTTGTATGTCAGTTTATTGTCCAAAACAACTCATAATCTCTGATGAATAAATCTTTGAAAATAAACCAACATATTATATGGTTAAATGCTACTTAATAGAATATCTATCAAGCCGTCTTCATTAGCTAAAAAAACATTAAAAATAATAAAACCTCTTTTTCCATAATTAAGATTTGAACCTTTTGACCTAAGGTCGATATATTGAAGACCTCATACCTATATTTTTCTATAGAGAATTAACATAATTTTCAGTGTGTTTTTTTCAATTGAATTATTTATTAAACTAATCTATTATTTCCAACAAAACAAAAAAACAAAATTCTAAGGATGGATTAATTTTTAAAAACTAAGCTATTTTTTGGGTTAATTTTAAACAGCAGTAAGAATTTTTAAAGACGTACGTATTCAATTTTTACATAGAATATGCAAGTCTGTACGTGATACTTACGGTTGGTCAGGGCTCGGCTCTTCCCGCGAGCCGAAGGGGCTCCCAGGAGCCCGAGCCACGTGGGGGGCGCTTTTCCTATGCGGTTCATGACAGACACGCACACGCTGACGTGCGGCGAAGACCCTTCACACCAGGAAAACAGCTTGTTGAAGAGCCTGGAACACGCACATTTTGTTATTTCGTCGTCTCAGTGAAAAAAAAACCTAATACAGTAAAATCTCGATTTTACATTTTCCCGATTTTTACACCGAAATATTTAGGTTCCACCTTTTTCCATACATTCTTGTTTAATAATAACGTTTCATACGTTTTTCATAACTCTGGTTTTACATCGAAATTTTTCCATAACTCATTTGATCTGTCAAAAAAAGAGCCGCGCGCCGCCCTGTGAATGGAAATTAAAATTGAGGTATATAAAAAAAATATGTAAATTATTGTCTCAAACTAAATTCAAAGTAGGTGCAGTGTAATTGACCATTTTGTTTAAGTGTCTAATTTTGTCGTTTTACTAAATTACAGTTGACTCATGTTTAGGAAGAATAAAATCTTTACATCAATAAATTGCGATGCAGAAAGTTTTAAAATTTGCCAATAGAAATATTATTCGAAGTTATAAACATAATTTGGAAAGAAGATAGTTTAAACAGTTATCATAAAAGTGTGAAACATTTTTGCTGCGATGTAAATGACAGATGAAATTCTGCAGTGCCATGCTAAAAAAAGTGATACCATATAAATAAAATTTCCCAATATTTAGGGAAAAATAATTGTACGCAAATTCAAATTTTATTTTCATGTTTTTAAGGTTAAGTACCTACATACAATTATTAAAACATGTTTTTTTTTTAATTCAATAAAAATACACAATGTGGAATTGACTAAAAAAAAAATGTTTAAGAATGAAATTATAGGTAAATATGAATAATCCCCAATACGACAGTTTTAACAATTTTTCCTGCAGTTTTCATTTCCTCACTTGAGCGTTTTCCTCAGTTTAACACTTTTTTCTGCTGTTTCCTTGAAAAACGTAAAAAGGGGGTTTTACTGTAATTGGCTTGGTGGGATTTTTGAATTAACTCGAAATATTTCTTGTTTTCAATACTTTGACTGTACTGATATATATTTCCCTACAAAAATTAATAACAAGATTAATGTCCGTGAAATACATGATCGTAGATGTGAATCACTGTGTACATATATAATTACCTTACAACCCTCAGACTGTAGGACTGGCGTGCGGTGGGTGCGGCGATGAGAATCTCTCCAAGACAGCGCTGTCCTTCGCCGAAGAGTGCTTCCAGCGCCAATCGGCCAGCCGGGCGCTCCAGAACCTTCTCCCAGTATTTAACCTAGAAACACAATAATCCAGCATTGTAATGTCGGGTGGATAGTGACGCGAACTCCGGTACAAGTCTGATTTCCGAATACCCCCTATTACAACTTGTTGTCCATTTTCTAACATGGTTATTTATAATAAAATTTACGGCTCCAAAATGCTTTTTGTCTGCGTTCCTCTTCTTTAAAAAAGCATCCAACCGGTTTCTAAACTGGTTGGCCAAAATGGAATAGACAACTAGGGCTGATGCAGCAAACTTCCGTCGCCATCACCAAAGTACTTTCGAAACGACCCAAATTTTTACCGGACACGTAGCTATGAGAAGTTATCTATATAGGTTTAAATCAAGGAATGATGACTATTGCCCATGCAATGATATTTCTTAACAGATAACAGAGTAACGAACATCTGTTATTTCAGTGCCCATTTTTCAGTTTACAACGCCATAATCTTTAAGCAGAATGCAGGTAAGATGGAATATTAGAAAAGTTCAAAATTAGACAGCGGAGAGACTATCACTCCCTCTCACTTCTGTTCAATGTACTTTATAGTCCTAATGCTCCTATATACCTGCATGAAAATTTTCAACGCTTATCAGTTCATGGTTTACCTCTTCGTTCTGATTCTCAAGGCACTCTCTTAATACCCATCCACAATTCCTCTTTCTTTTCTAACTCATATAGTGTCCACGCGGCTCGACTGTGGAATCATCTCCCATCCACCATCAAAGATGTTACTACATTATCTCCGTTTAAATCACGTCTGAAGAAACATCTCCTTTCTCTTCCTTAATCTCTCCTCCTTTCCTTCTTCCTCTTTCCTCTTTTTTTCTTTTTCCCATTGAGTAATGGTTTTGATTTAAGGTAATTTAGTTTTAGATTTAGGTAATAAGTATAAACGTATTTGTTTATAAATTTGTATAAACCACATTTTTTTAATTACACTTCGACCGGTTTCGAGGTTACTACCTCATCGTCGGGAATTTAACTAACTTACAAATATAACACTATACTATGAAGAGAGGAGAGGGAATGGGAAGGAAAGAAGGATAAAGGAACATTTTTAATATTTAGATAGTGACATTTCAATCTTGACTTAAATGTAAATAAAGAAGGGGCATATATAACATTAGTGGGTAGATTATTCCACAATCGAGCGGCTACTACTGTGAAAGAGGAGGCAAGAAAATTAGAGCGATGACAGGGTATTAAAAGGGTTCTCTTGCATTGCATTGCATATCGTCACTATTGAAAATTATAATAAATGCTTACAAACATACCACTTTCTACGTTTCAAATGCTGATAAATAAAGATTCATATTTTTCCATAGTGTTGAAAATGTGGATAAGGATAGAGAAAAAAATTTACACACCTCAACCTTTTTCGCGCAACGTTCTATTTTACAAATAATTGGCACTTTTTCACAAATTGAAACACTTCCGCTTGTTAGTAGTCATGTTTACAATTCGAGAGTTAGGTTTCAACATATCTTACAACGTATCTTACTCGTAATGTTCATTGTGCATTGACCAATAAATGATAAAATAAGATTTAAGTCGGTCTCACCATTCCTCGCAGTATCTTGTCGTTGTTGGCCTGCAGATCGCCGATCATGACGGGGTACATGTTGCGCAGTACCTCCTCGTGGATGGCCTGCTCCAGCGAGGGCAGCAGCTGCGTGAGGATCGTCGACGTGCTCTGAAGGAATTCCAGCCTGCTGTCCACCTGGGTAGAGGAACGTACCGAATATTAGCGGACATTTTTATTTTGAATTTCCATTGTTCCCTTCATTTGATGTCACATTGTAAACTCAGGATCTGGTCTTTTTTTAGTGATTGTTGAAATCTAGAAAGACTAACATAAAAAACTCCATTAATTTTTTCTTCCGTCCTAACTTTAATATTTTTTAGATTTATTTTATTTCAATCGTATCTGTCTTCGTCTTTCTTGTTATTAAAAAGTAAATGGAAGTTCAGACTCACGATGGCCGGTAGCAGGATGGCAACGGCGCGGTCCCGATCGGCCACATGCTCCGGCCGGCAGAGCTGGGTCGCGCGCGCGCCCACCACGGCCACGGCCTCGGCGGCCAGCATCTGCAGCGGCGCCGCGGCCGCGCCCGTGCTCATGAGCTGCCCCACGGCGCTCAGCAGCTGCAGGATGGCGCTCTCTGATGGGATAGCGTCCTTGGTGAACGACGACTGGAAAACAACAAGATGCGATGATTTTTTGGCCGACAAGCTCTTTTGTCTAAGGAGGCATCTCGGGACTGTTAAATCGTTAACAGCATTTTGAAACTTTATAATATTTTTTTATGAGGTTTTCGAGAGACTAGAACACATCTGGTAAGCATTTTATTTAAGTCTCACCTAAGTCAAACTTACTTTTGTGCAGAGGAGAGTAAAAACAGTTCAATAGGGAATTGTAGCAAAGTTTTATTTATTGCTACAAAAAACTATTTACTATTGCTGTGAAACCCCAAGACTACGTCCCCACAATTTACATATAATTTTTGTAGTCCCATTAAATTTTGATTAACCCTTAAAAGACTGTGGTAAATAATTCCTTTGAGCGCGGTGATGTAACATCGTGTTATCACTAGTAAAAAACGGAATATTCTAAAGTTCAGATATTTGAAAAAAAAGCGTGGAGACATACTGTTTAATAATTTATGCAAATAAACATATAATTTAGCCCTGTTATAGCAAAATAAGTTAAAAATCATAAATACGCCGCTCATATTACGCACGTGCGTCCCCCATCACAATTACAAAAAAGATATAAACGATGTTTTCAATCAGTGTTACATAAAGAAGATTAACATATTACAACAGAGATGAAGGAAATTTAAGAGAAGGTAATATAAAAGTCTAGGCATCTACAGGGCTTATGACCTGTCAATGGCTGGTTTAAGTGGCCACTTTACACACTGTGTAACATTCACCATTCTGCCTATATTTAAACATCTATATACCTTCAATTCTTTCATCTGTTGATGTTTGTGAAGTTAAAGAGCTGAAACCTTTATTGCGGGTGAGATTCATCTAATTGAATTATTTCACCTACATACTAGACCAGGCAACGCCTGAAAATATTATTTTTTCAATTTCTATACTTCTTCATGGACCAGGTAATTTATCAACAATATTTTGAGTTTGTCCAAATTTTTGTAGACAAGAACTGGATTCAACTCCCTGGGAAGCTGTTTATATTAACATATTACAAAAGAGATGAAGAACATTTAAGAGAAGGTAATATAGAAGTGAATATAGGCAGAATGGTGAATGTTACACAGTGTGTAAAGTGGCCACTTAAACCAGCCATTGACAGGTCATAAGCCCTGTTGATGCCTAGACTTCTATATTACCTTCTCTTAAATGTTCTTCATCTCTGTTGTAATATGTTAATATAAACAGCTTCCCAGGGAGTTGAATCCAGTTCTTGTCTACAAAAATTTGGACAAACTCAAAATATTGTACATAAAGAAGAATTATAGATGTAATTTTTTACTTCTTTCTTAAATATATAGTATTCCTGACTGTACTTTTTATTATCTTTGTTCATTTCATTAAAGAAAAATATTCCTCTGTAAGTATAATGATGTTGTGCAGTAGTTGTTTTTAATTTAGGAATTAAGATATTACCACCTGTTCTAGGTCGCGTACTTACGTTTTGAGACCTAGAAATATTACTATTTATTTTATCTTTGTGTATTTGAAGCAAACAATTCTTTTTATGTAGCAATTTTACATCTAAAACCTTAAATTTTTTAAATAATTGAACAGTGGGAAAAGTGGACGGTTTTTTCAAAATAACTTTTGTAATTAATTTTTGTTGTTATGAGTTTTATCTCTCTCTTATACAGATATGTAGTTGAATTAGCGAATGTTTATTCTCGGCTTAACTTTATGCATAATAGAAAATAAATGGTTTTTCCTCACGGGCGGTTTGCTGCACGCCGGCAGCACGGCGACGCGGTCGAGCGCGGCGCGCGCGGGCGCGGGCAGGTGCGCGCGCAGCCACGGCGCGGCGCGCGACCCGCAGCTGCGCAGCACGCTCTCCAGGGCAGCCGGCCCGCCCACCGACTCGGCGGCGTCCTCCGGCACGGAGTCGCGGGACACGCACACTCTGCGGGAGCAAAAAAAATGACACAATCCAAAATGAAATGTTTAATTCAAAAGTAAAAAGTTTTGCCGATGATACAAGGAAAGCACTCCTTCCACATTCCCAAAAACCATTGAAAAGACTGTTAACAAAATTTTAGCAATGTTTCAGAACGCTGAAGCCTCCTGTAGCCGGCGACAACGTTCTGAAATAATTCAAACAATATACTAATTTATATATCTTCTTCTTCCTTGCCTTTTCCCAGTTCAAGTCGGCCCTTCTGGTACGCAGTCTCCAATTCTACCTGTCTGGAGTCATCTCCTTGGTCAGCCGCTCCCTTCTCAGGTTGCTCTCAATATTGGTCCACCGGGTGGGTGGCTTGTGGACGACCTCGAGCTCTCACTTGCGCGGGGATATTCAACGCAAGTCTGACTGATGAGAGACTAATTTATTTGTCAGTTTGGAGAAATGCTTCGAGCTGCATGCACATCGCTTCGAATTGTAAATTTTTTAAGCACGTGAAATGCTTGCATCGGCTGCCGACTCGCAGGTCGTGGTCATACCTGCAGCACTGGAAGACGGTCTCCACGAGGTCCAGGAGCTCGGGCAGGAAGTCCAGCAGAGCGGGCGGGGCACTCTCGGGCTTGGAGTCGCCCAGCAACATGCGCAGACGCAGCAGGACGCAGTTCACAGTGACGACGTCCAGTGTGCTCGGCAGGCCCGCTTCTACACAATCAAACATTGCCATCGATTAATGAATTAAATCTGCAACGAAGCAAAAATAAATACAGGATTCATACAGATGAGAAGTGATATTATGGAAAGGTAGAACTGAGACGGACCTTATATGCATTTTCAAAATACTTAATGCTTTAAGTGATGTCCAATCTCTGTTGCAATCAATTTCTTTTCATGTTCCCAACCGTGTCACCAGAAGTCCAAATCTGCTTTTCATTAAACCTTATTTTATTTTATTTTATTTGGGATTTTTACAGCTATTACATAAACAAAATAAGTAGAAAAATATTAACAATACTAGAGCCAATTAAAAAAATCCACTGTAAATCTAATGATACATATATAAGAAAAGAGTTTACGTAATTGTATGTGTGTGACGTTTGTATTCATGTGTAGGTGAATGTGTGTATGCGTGAATAAATGAGGGAGAGGGTGCGTGTGTGTGGGGGCATAAGTATAAAAAATAATTGTTTAAAACTTGTAATTACATTAAAAATGGTACAAGAAAGAGCTTGGTAAAAAGTTTGAAACCTATTTGTTAAACTTCAAATCAAGAAATGTTATAAATTGTATTTTAAATTGTAGAGGAACTTTTGTTTTGATTAGTCAATTCTCATTGTGAACACTATATTATTATTGCGGATGATTTATAAAGCGCCATTTTTGTGATTATCACCTCAAGGGCGCTGTCCCAATAAATATCCCAACACGTCTTGCAGCTACATAGCGCATTGACGGTTGGGATTTAAGTTCCTCGTTTCCAATTAATAACAGATAGGAGCTAGATTACATCATGTATTGCATTTACATTATTTAAAAACAAAATTTTAGTTTTGCTGATTATTTTTTCAAAATCGTTTACAAATAAGATCTGGTTTACAACATATTCTGCCGCTACAGAGCGCATAAACGGTTGGAATTCTACACTCTATTTATGAATTTTAAGGTTGAAATAATTTGATAGTTTATGACAATGATTCAAATAAATAACATACATTAGCAGCCAGTGCCGTGCATTCCATAAAGGCACATAAGCAGTGCCTACCCTACTAGAATTTCATTAAAATAATACCAAACATATTAGTAACTATTTTTAAAATTTGAAAAACGCGCCAGAGATAATTCTGTTAAGTAGTATATTGTACCGATCAGCGCGCCGCTATCGGCCTGGGTCGGGAGAAGCGCGAACTACAAATGCCCTTTTCTTCCACATGAACATAACGCGATGCGGGAACAATATTGTTATGTCATCATATCAAACCAACACATATGTGCATGTGTGGGTTTTATTTCAGTTGTAATCACGCGTGTATGTGTAAGCTAATAGGCAGTGCTTTTTGAACATCGGTAGGTACATTGTTTTAGAAAGAACAAACGAATACGTTACTGACATCTAGCGTTTTTTTAGATTATTATTTAATAAAAGACAGTCATGTGGAATAAATAACCTTAAATTGGTTTCTGTTATAATTATGCAATCGAGAGTATTCTTGTTTCGTGTTTATTTTTAAAGAAGAAAGGTAATTTTTTGGAACTTATTGATTTACTAGCTAAATATGTCGGTATCTTGGAAAGTCACTTGCAATTATCTAGTAGTGCATTTACGGCAATATCAAATAGAGCCCAAAATGATTTAATTTCGAGTGCAGCAACCGTAATAAATGAAAATATAAAAATATTTAAAAGAAGGATTTTGTAGCAATATATTATGTAAATTATATTAAAAATAAGACATATATCATATAAATTTAGCATTTAATTGTATATTTGATGTAGCTTAAGTAATTTCAATACTAACTACCTACAACATAGTGATTCAAACTAATGTGACTAGTGAAGGAAACTGTTTGGTAAGATTGATTAGGTACTTATACTATATAAAACGTACTTTTTTTCTACTGCCTACCCTACTTAAAAACTCTGTGCACGCGACTGTTAGCAGCGTAGTAAGTTAGTCAAGTGTTCGCAATAAAAAGTAAACAATAAAGAACTAATTTATTATATAAATAAACACGAGTGATACTTTAATCCACAAATTAGGAATATCCAGTGACCGGTTTCATCGCTTTCGCGACATTTTCGAGACTGGTCAATGAAACCGGTCACTGGATATTCCAAATTTGTGGATTAAAGTATCACTCGTGTTTTATTTATATTATAAATTACAATGAACTTCCATCAAGAATTTTCACTTACAAACTTAAATGTTTTAAATAAAGAACTAAATCAACAAAGCACCGTTTTCACAAATTATATTATTGTTCCCGACTCCCGATTAAAGCGAATACCGATGTACGATGGGTCTGCCTGGTAACCGAAAACACATTACCACATCTTTCCGGGTAATTTCTGATAGATACAATCCACATGTGCACCGAGGGATGACACCTTTTGTTCCATAGGCTTTGTGTCCATTTAAAGGCGCAACTTTAGAGTAGAACGTATATAATAGAGGACGCAACATTCCCGCTCAAAACTTCTGAATGTATTTTTTGCACTCTTGCCGAACGTTTGTATAAAGTTTGATATTTTTATCTTTTTGTTAATTACATATTTGCGAATAAACTTACCAGAAATATTGTCCTTGAGCTGTTTGAACGTCTGAGAGGCGAGCCAAACTGCATGGGAGATATTGTCACAAGACGTTCCCACTCCGGTAAGGAGATTCTCAGCCAACTGCACATGGAAACAATTCAATTTTAATTTCATCAAATCAAATCAAAAGAAAAAGGAACTTCCTGAGCAAATTGAAAAAAAAATTGTTTTTGGTTTATTGATTTATGAGGGGATTGCCTATACTGGGGACGAATAAATAGGAAAATAAAATGTATGGAAAAAATGGAATTGTTTAAAAATCAGTAGAATTTTGATCAAATTCAGTAGATCGTTAGATTTTGCCGAAAAATCTGTAGTCTATTAACAATAAAAAATATTTTAAAAACACTGAACTTCCTCATTGTAGATAAGTACAGTGCATTTGAATCTTTGATGGCCTTTATTTAAGTATGCGCGAAAGAAAGGTTAAATAAAATATTCTAGTGAGCCTACTAACACAAACAGAATTTGTATATTTACTTGGTTCACCGACAGGCACCTACATTAATATAGGCCATTACAGATTCCCGACATGATCGATATGAAACATTTATTTAAAAAGGGTGTTTTCACACTAGAATATTTCTCAGTCCCCGGACTGGCACCTGAAGCGCAAGACTGATCATCTCACCTTCATATAACAGATGATTTACCAAGGAAAGGTGTACCGAGGAAAGGGAATGATGATGATTCTGTGGCGGGCAACACCAACAGCCGTGAGGTTGACAGGTCCGAACTCCGCTTTGGCACGCAATGCGTAGTCCGCTGCAACGTCAGCTCGGACAAGATATTCAACACCGTGCATCGGAAGAACTCATTACATTTCATTTTGGAATTTTGTGTCGCCCGACCACCAACCTCCGACAGTGTTCGCTATTGTAAATTCCTTCTGTACAAAATAATAGGATGTAACCCATGTGTAACTGTTTAATAAATAACTTCAATTGTAATCCATCTTTCTCATTTAACCTCAAATCAACTCACGCGCACCCGTTCTATAATGTAAAGTGATTACTTAAATGAGCTAATGACAGGCTATGAGCTCTGAGAAAGGGTTCTCTTGTCGCTAAAACAAAGCGATGATTAGATATATTAACAGAAAGTTTATATCACCTGCGTGTACATGCCCTGTTTCACGAGGACGTCCTTCAGCCACGGGTTGAAGGTCTTCTGGTGCGCGGCCCTCGGGGCCCACACGATGGAGTACAGCGGCGCCGCCCCCTCGGATACCTCCTTCATGTGCGGCGTGGACGGCGGCATCGTTATCGACAGCCTAGTGACAAATAAAGAGTTTAAAAAAATCTATATTCAAATTTATTTCAACAGAGAGGGAAAACATTTTTGAGAAGAGAATACGGAAGTCTAGGCATTTACAGGGCTTATGACCTGTCAATTTCTCCAAATTTCTCCAATCACCTAATCAATTTTAATCATGACTTTAACAAATAAACAGAAGTTAAAATCTTGCATACAAATAATAAAGGGTTAAAAGTAAATAAAATGGAAATATTTAAATTTATTTCAACAGAGAGGGAAAACATTTTTGAGAAGAGAATACGGAAGTCTAGGCATTTACAGGGCTTATGACCTGTCATTGGCTGGTTTGAGTGGCCACTTTACACACTGTGTAACATTCACCATTCTGCTCGTGTTTGAACATCCACATTTCCTCAACTCTTCCATCTGTTGACTTTTGTGAAGGAAAAGAGCTGAAACCTTTATCACGTGGGTGAGATTCATCCGGCTGAACCAAATCACCTACTAGGCAACGCCTGAAAACAATTTTCCAATTTTTATGCTTCTTCTTTTATCAGGTAGTTAAAACAACAATTAAAGCTGGATCCAGCCAGTCTGCAAGCATTTAAACATTGTTGAGTAAAAAATTAATTACAAATTTTCTTTTTTATCATTAGTCGTAAAAATAATTTACCAGAATTTGCTAATCATCTCATTATTATTATTATTATTATTATTTATTAACATACACGGCATAATTGCCTACAAATTTATAATATAAACATATAAGGTTTGATATTTTTTAAACTACATATTTGCACTCAAAACTAAGGAACAATAATCAAGCCTAAAAATTATATAACATAATATTAAAAAAAAAAAAAAAAGTTTAAATAAAACAAAAGTTTGAAATAAAAAGTATACGAGAACTTTAAAAATTAATATAAAAAGTAAATCAAATTTTAAACATAATAAGGTTTATAATAAAAATATATATAAAAAAAAAAAAAACAGAAAATCATATATGAAGTAACTACATTAAATATGATTACTGCTCATCTTTGAAAAAGTTTATAAGGTTTGTTCTATAAGAACAATACCCCACATTAAAAATATCCGATATGTGGGAACAACTATTGCCGAGTTCATGAAGTCGGCTCAATACGGCATTACAATCATACACTGTGCGTGAGTTACTACTGCAAAACGGTGGCACCCGCCTAGTTATCCTTCCAGGCACCCTGAAGTTGACGAGTGACAAAAGTTCTGGGCAATCCCATATAGAATGCACAATTTTATACAAATTTAACAGGTCTATAATTTTTCTTCTATCGTTAAGTTTAAGCAAATTTAATGTTTTTAATAAAAAATCGTAATTTAAAAATTCATGACTAATTCCAAGTTTAAAATTTATGTATCTTAAGAATTTTTTTTGGACCCTTTCCAGAGAATTTTGATGACAATTGTAGTAAGGAGTCCAAATTGTCGAGTTGTACTCTTTGTTTATTATTAACATATAAACAAAGAATATTTTACAATACAATGATATTTGTTCATAAAATTATAAACTCTAATAAAAAAACAGAATTTTGGAAAAAAATTGATCGGAACCAGCATGAACACGATCACAATACAAGAGAAAAGAACAAAATTAGACTTCCATTTAGGAAAAAGGCAAAGTCACAAAACTCAATTTTATTTAAAGCAATTAAAAAGTATTACGAAATGGAAAAAAATATTTATGAAGAAAAAAACATATCAAAATTTAAAATAATGGTCAAGATATATGTGATAAACAATTTATAAATTAAATATATTTGCAATGTTATTATTAGAACACACATAACAATATGTATGATATGTGTGCCCTACTTTAAGATTTAAATAAAAAAAAAAAAAAAAATTCAAGCCACGAGTTTGATAAGAATATGGGAGTTCAAATTTTACATTTAAATACTAATAGAGAATTTAAATTAAACAACACGGGGGTGTTTCAAATGTGAAATTTCATCAAAAAAACCTCCTAAACCTTTTTTAGTGCATATTTGCATCAAAAAAATAAATAAATAAAGGCGGGCTAGTCACCTCCACGCGGTCTGGAAGCAGAAGTGCACGGCACACGCGGCGGGCAGCTGCAGCGCGGGCCAGCGGTCGCAGGCGCAGCAGCAGCCCAGCAGCCCCAGCAGCGAGTCCAGCAGCTGCGGGTACTTGAGCTTGTCGGGGGTGCCGAGCACAAAGTTGCACGCCAGGCCGTCCAGCTTGGGGGTCTCCTGCAAATTTATTTAAAAATAATGTTTCTCCGTTGTTTTAAGAAGAGGTGAGACTGCTGGTCTTCGGGACTTAGGCTGTGGCTTGTCTCTATCTCCAGCCTGAGGGACGAGGGCTACCCGGACTCTTGGGTAAAGCTGTTTGGTATATAGCCCCGTGCATAGCTAGCATAAGCAACTGACAGAATGTTTACTTAGTCAACGTGTTTGATAAGATTGTGCGCGGTGTTCCAGGGCCAGACCGCATAGCGCCAAGCCGGTACCGAAAAGGGCAGGTATGAAGATATTGTCAGAAATGGAATATTGCAACCAGAGTTATCTTCTTTTTTTCAAAAAAGGATAATACAATTCTATAAAAAAAGGTTTCAACTAAAATATTTTTTTGAAGTATTACCAAAAGCATAATTTTACATAGAAATAAAGCAAAATGTATGTGATTTAAAATGTTTTAAAAAATTTAAATTTTGCTTCGGCCACTTTCATGCTCAATTTATTATCTTTAAATTATTACAACAAATTTTAGTTCGATACTTAGTCTTTATCGTGATCCCACATGCCTAAGTTTAGTTTAAATTTGAAAAGGCGTAATCTGCCGGTCTAAAAGTAATTATATTTTAGTTACATAAAACTGTTAAGTATATTTTTTGGCAGAAATACATTTAAAAATTATCGTTTTTATCTAATATATGTTTTTTTAAAATTATTATTGCGTGATTACAAAAAACATTCGTTGTAAAATGGCAAAATTGTAGGATTTACTCATTTTGCGTGCGTTTTACCAGACTGCAGCCATAATGATTTTTGTTTTAATTTAATGATGAAGTAAATCTTTAATTACTCAGCTAGCATCCCTTCCATGGACCCCAACCCCTCCCCTACAAAAAAAACGTACATGGTAGGTGAATCGATGCGCACCGGACGCGGAAAAGGGAAGCGGCTGGCAAGGTTTGTAGAGGGGATGCTAGTCCGAGAAGTTAAGGATTTATTCCATTTGCAAATAAAAATGAGATTCTTGAAAAAATTCATCATTCCCTTTCCGCACCTAATTGTGCATAGATAAGAATACAAAGACAACAAAATAAAATTCTTAAACTAACATACAACCTACCCTACCTGACCTCTACGACTGAACTGTACAAAAAAACACACCAGTTTGACATAAACTACTTGACTAAAATTGAGACCTTAAAAATTGTGCGCAAAATAACACTGGGAAACATACAAGACGACGACATAATATTAGTCAAAAATGCTGACATACACAAATATAACACCAGACAACAAAAACACTATCATATTGAAAAAGCAAAGACAAACACAGGACAGTCAAAAATACTACATAATGGACTTAAACACTACAACGACCTACCTTACTACTTGAAAACTTTTAATGGAGACAAATTTAAAATCAATCTGAAAAAGCACATGATGACTGAACTAACTAGACTAGACGAGACATAAAATGACTAGACAATATTACATTTCTAATGTAACCCTAACGGGTTTTTAAAAATTGTAAATAAAAAAAAAAATAGGGCACTGCATTGGTACACCATTCGCAGCGTATCTTGAAAATGAAGGTAAGATGATCAGTCTTACGCTTCAGGTACCAGTCCAGGGACAACACCCTTTTACGCTCTGGCATCTGAGCGATCAATTTGATATGCATATAAACATACAGGGTGTTCTTAAAACCCTGTCACATCCGAAACCACGATGATCAGTATGAGCAAGAAGACATATTGGTACATTTAAATATTTTTTTTAGAATGACTAAAATCATAAAAATAAAACTTCTGCAGGGGAGAAACGAGAAGGGGGGAGGGGGGAGTCTGAACTGCACAGCCGCGCCCCCCTCGCTTCTCCCCTGCAGAAGTAAGCAACCATTTGTTTTTTTTTCTATGTTTTATTTTTTAAGATTTTAGTTGTTCAAAAAAATTAGTGCCAATATGTCTCGTGACAGGGTTTTAAGAACACCCTGTATAGACAGCTGTAGATGAATTTTTAAAATATGATGAGAAACCATAAATTTTCATTTAGCTAAGAGAGTTGCGTAAATAACTTAAGTTGTTTTTACAGGACAAAGGAAAAACTGCTCATTTTATTAAAAGCTCTACTAAAGTACGCCTTTAAATGTATTAAAATTATATGTTCATACACAAAATATCACCAGTTAAACACTAAAGTCTAACATTCCCCAGCGATTCAATAAAATATGCAGAATTTTCGTCATCCTGTAAAAGAAAAAAGTGAATTACGCGAGTTATTAGCTAAGCGTCGGAATGCATGTTCCAGTAGTACATGTGGGCATTTTCTATTCCCTATCCCCTATTCCCCACACTCACCTGGTTGTTGATCTCCGTGTTGGTGAGCGCGTAGAACTTGGGGCGCATGGACATGTCGGCATCGGCCGCCAGGCGCCGCTGGAACGCCTGCTCCACGTACGGCACGCAGCAGTACACGCGCGTCGCGTTGGCCACCTGCCCGGGGTCGCCGGGGGACAGCCCGGGGGCCACCACCAGATTCCACTCGATCTAGAATGAGGCGCGAACAACCGAGTTAGTCGGCAGCCTTACGCGCCATATTTGGACCTAAGATTTAGAGTTAAAAAAATATAGGCACAGGATATTTATACACCGGCTACATGCTCGGATCGAGTCAGTCAGTCAGTCCTCAGCCACATCCTATCTCACACCTCCACCCCATCTCAGCCTGGGTCTTCCCACTAATCTCCTTCCACCAGTAGCTCAATCACAAACAACTATCGACATGCTAATAAGCGACGTGATAACAATTTCTCACCATGGTTGTTTATCGTATTCGCGATCACAATGGAACATCCGTGAACACCTAATATTAAATGTCAAAATATTTACGTTTCGCGACATATAATCCTGCTGCGCAATCACATATTTGAATTTCACCGGTGTAAATATGGAAA
Source organism: Micrasema longulum (assembly GCF_059751315.1). Classification (NCBI taxonomy): domain Eukaryota; kingdom Metazoa; phylum Arthropoda; class Insecta; order Trichoptera; family Brachycentridae; genus Micrasema; species Micrasema longulum. Next base: position 54,722 of record NW_028277241.1, read on the forward strand.
ATATTCCAAAACTGCTATTTTTATTTATTTATTATTTATCATGCTATTTATTGCATTTAGCTGGCGGGTGGAAAGTCAAATGTCAAGAAAAGCAGTCGCCATAGTAATTGTAATTTAATTTTCACTTTTTTTGTATTAGATACTCCTTACTATTTTGCAAATGCAATATATTTTGTATTTATTTATTTATTATTTATCATGCTATTTATTGCATTTAGCTGGCGGGTGGAAAGTCAAATGTCAAGAAAAGCAGTCGCCATAGTAATTGTAATTTAATTTTCACTTTTTTTGTATTAGATACTCCTTACTATTTTGCAAATGCAATATATTTTGTATTATTTTTTATAGAAAACGCTGATTTTTCACCAGTGAACTGTATATATTTTATGAGGAAAACAAAAACAAACCGACATGAGCGTTGACTTAGAGATTACACACGCGTTGACTTATGACTGCGATAACTTAAGCAGGTTCATTATTTAAATTTATTTCAACAGAGAGGGATAAATTTTCTGAGAAGGGAATATGGAACCAGCCAATGACAGGTCATAAGCCCTGTAAATGTCTAGACTTCCATATTCCCTTCTCAGAAAATTTTTCCCTCTCTGTTGAAATAAATTTAAATATGAACAACTCCCTAGGGAGGAAATCCAGCCAGTTTGCAAGCATTTGAACACAATCAAACATGTTCATTATTGTTCATTGTGATCGCTCAAATGCTTAGCATGTTTTTAAGCACGTCGATGGTTATTTGTGGTTGAGCTACTGGTTGCCCGCTCATTAGTCTTTTAGGAGCGCGCAAATCCGGCGTTTGCTGTACATGTCAGGCCCAGCAGATTCATATGAGTTGAGATTCTTGGCACCCGGTATATGCTGACCAGATCAGATCATTAGAGTTTCCTTTCAAAGATGTCCAGCATCGCATCGCAACCATCTTCGATGTCAAAATACAAGGAAACCGATCAAACATCATTCTTTTTGAAGTTTTTCTTGCACAGTTTCTTTTGGTTACGTTGTATTGCATTTATTAAAATTATACATCGTGTAAAATGGGAGTCCCGAGTATATAAAATCAATATATTGCTGCTCTTACTATGTGTCATTAATTTTGAAGATGTTTTTAAATTGACTTAATTTTTTTTTCTTATTTAAAGATTCTTTAAAGATTCGTCTCATAGTTTCTTTGAATCCCTTAAAATATGTATGTGTATATTTATGTTTTTCCTTTTTAAAAAAATTTTATTATTATTTTATTTTATTTTTACATCTGAGCATGTTTTCATTCTTTATTTTAATTCTTAACTTTTAATTACTTTTAGATATTTTCTTCATTTTTTTCAATTTAATTTGAATTTTTAAACAACTTCTATTTATGTTTTTTTTCCTTCTCTTTTTTGTACTTTAATTAATAACCTTACATATAATTCCTTGATAATATGGAAACTTCGCTGGTCCATTAGATTTAAGTCTAACTGTGTAAAATATAAAACTGTACTGTATGTTTCCTAAATAAAAGAAAATAAAAATAAAAAATAAATATGTTATTGGCAGACATGTACTCGGCTTACCTGCTGTAGGAGGCAAGGAGGAGCATCGTACAGATGTTTCATGATATACTCCAAGAGCAGCAGCAGTCGGGTGGTCAACATGAGCTGGTGGGTAGCCACTTGCGAAGCCGACTTGCGGTCGCTCATGCCGAGGGCATCACAAACCTAAAAATTAACACACATTATTAAAAACTTTGAATAATTATCATGATCATTATAAAATCTCTGGGTGTCTAAATTTGAAATGGCGTAATCTGCCGGTCTAAAAGTAATTATATTTTTGTTACATAAAACTTTCAAGTATATTTTTTAACAGAAATACCTATAAAAATGTTTATTTTTTATTATTGCGCAATGAAAAGAAAACATTTGTTTCAAAATGGCAAAATCGTATGATTTCCTAATCTTGCGTGCGTTTTACCAGACTTCAGCCTTAATAAAAAAGAACCCATACCTTTATAATGGCATTAGCAGTCATGAGCAGAACGGACTTCTTCTGCATCAGGTTCAAGGAATGGAAGAGATAAACCAAAAGCTGCGCGTGCTCCACGTTCATGTCTGGAAACAAATAAGAATTTTAATTTACGAAAGTACTGGATATAAGACAATTTTTTTAAGACTCATTGACACATTTCTGGTCATGCGGTTACAAGAGGAGATCTCGGCAGAATGATCGTACGAGGTTTTCCTGTAATTTGAATTATTTAATACCAAAAACACGTACGACTTCCGCTCAAAGAAATTTCTCTTTTGTGGCCCCAAAGAGTGTTCAATGTTTTGGATGAACATATTAAGTTCTCCAGTATGAAAGACATTCTCGGGAGAAGTGCACAAGTTTGGATTTTGTCTAAGGGAAGAGACCATTGCGAGAGACTGCTGCTAGACATTGCATAGATTTATAAATAGTAGGTACTAACATGCACAAAGAGCTCGCAACCCGCCTAGGAATTGTCTGGAACTCTAGTCTATAAAACAAAATGCCGATTATTCAACTCTTGTATAATACCAGTACTTCTATATCGATGCGAATCTTGGTTCCTTACCAAAGCTCAAAACACCCAACTTCTAAGTTTTGAGAGTAAGTGCTGGAGGAGAATATTAGGTATAAGGTGGTTCGATTTTATAACTAACATTGAAGTCCGAGAACGGACGCAGCAGCCTCCTATAACAAGCGTCTTGAGGATGCGGCGGTGGACCTGGCTTGGACACGTGCTGCGCATGCCTCAGGAGAACCTAAACCCGAGTTGCCTCTTCTTTAAACCTGCGGGCTCACGCCGTCCTGGAAGGCCGTCGATGACGATCTTTCGACTTTATTCGGCGGAATAAGGTGTGCTGGATTGACATGAGGTAGGCAGAGAGGATATCACTCTCTTTGCATACAGGACAGGACCAGCAGGCAAACACGCTAATCAGTAAACCACGAGGGGAACAAGTCGCTTAATACATTTTTTCAATTTTTTTTTAACATCTTTTTTTCTCTACCGAAAGTTTGAGCCGTCGAGTGGAAAACACTCGTCTAAGATTCTGGTTCAATTACAAACACAGAACTGTATTCTTTGCTTCCTCGAAAGCGGAATTTTAAATGTCCCAAACACAATTTTCAAATGGCATGTTTCCTAGGTCTCACCTTCGTACTCGTGGTCCTGCGAGGGCTGCAGCTGCAACGCGCACTCCACCACGGTGTGCACGACCTTGCTCCACAGCGCCAAGATGGCGGCCTCGCGTTCCGCCACCGCCTTGCTCAAGATCACGCTGCCCATTAGCTTCACCACCCGACAGCCAACCTGCGAACAAAACATGTTGTATTAACAGTGATGGTTCTAAATCCGCGCACCACGGAGCCCTGGCGCACTGCAAGCTTGTCGCGAGTGCACTGCGAAAAAACTTATAAAATCAGAAAATGGTAAATTTAAAAAAAAAGAATCCTCGGAGTAATAATTCTCTAGAGAAGCCCTTAAGCTCTATTATGGAACAAAGGTGTTCCAAATTCTTAGATTGGTTTCAGTTTGGTTTTTAGTTTGACAAAAAATGTACAATGGACGGTTTCGGTTTGCGCTTGTAATTCTCAACTCCAGTACCTACAGCTCGTTGTATTACTGTAATATGTAGCTAAGTTCATGCTCAATAATCATAGAATGGTTTTTCTCTATAAGAGTGACTCTCTTAGGTTATTACTCTTAAGTTATAATATTATTTGAAAAAATACAAAATATATTTAATGAAATCATTTTTTAAAAAAGGCTAAAATGTTTGTAATCCCCAATTACAGGGGTTTTCACTTTTTTTTAGCAGTATATTTACACTATAATACAGTAAAACCCCTGTTTTAAGTTTTTCAAGGCAGCAACAAAAAAAGTGTAAAACTGAGGAAACTTTAAAGTGAGGAAATGAAAAATGTATGGAAAAAAATTAAATTTCATTAAAATATAATTATTGTACAAGACTATACTATAGTCCTGTACAATAATATTCCCAAGTTTTACAATTTTTTTGTTGCTCCCTTGAAAAACTTATTATATCATTGAACTGAATTTTCTCGCTTTCCCTACCTGCAGGGGCACGAGGCCGGTCTGCTCGCCGGGCGCGGGCGGCGCGGCCCCCAGCTGCTCCAGCAGGGCCTGGCGCAGCGCCGTGTAGCGCGCGCTGCCCGTCAGCGAGTGCAGGTAGCGCACCAGCGCCGAACTGAACTCGGCGTACAGCACTCCGAGCCGCGCCCCGAAGCACGGTGATATGGTGCCTGGAAGGAGTGAGGAGACTTGATAGAAACATAAATTAAATGATGATTGAATAAAATTATTTTTCAACAATGTTTTGAGTGTGTCCAAACGTTTGTAGATAGACTGGATTTCTTCCCTAGGGAGTTATTTAGATCTAAATGTTTGCAACACAGAGGGAATAGACTTCCATTTTCCCATCTCAAAATATTTTCCCTCTCTGTTGCGACAAATTTAGGTCTAAATATCTCCCTAGAGAGGAAATCCAGTTGGTCTACAAACATTTGGAGACTTAGTTTGTGGTAGTCGATTATTGTAATGGTATCTACGCAGGTCTACCGATGAATAAAATGACTCGCCTACAGACTGTATTAAATGCCGCAGCGAGACAAATTTTCGGAATCTGTAAGTTCAGTCATATCACTCCACTACTTCGGGAATTACACTGGCTACGTTTTCCACAGAGGGTGAAATACAAACTCTGTTGGCTTATGTATATTTCAAAATATCTAAGGGAACTATGCATTCCAGAGCTGACGGTCGTCTTACGCTTAGATCAGCTCCGTCTACGGCGAGAGGAAAAGTTATTATACCTCTACGCAGACAGTGCACTAAATTCAGTGAACACGCATTTGCGGTCGCAGGCCCTACGGCATGGAATGCTCTCCCAGCAGAGGTGCGAGGCTGTGAGAGTGAAGTGATTTTTCAGAAAAAGCTTAAAACCCACTTGTTCTCTGAATCATTTGAATAAATCCGTAGCATGTGATAACAAAATAAATTGTTTTAATTAAACTACAAATTTAAAAGCTTGAATTAAATTTATTTATCTACAGAATCACTATGCAAAGCACCCTGAGGCGTTATATTATGAAAATGGCTCTATATAAGTTGTCCATAATAATAATAGAATTACTTTAGATGAAAAATTATGTTTTTCATTGCTGGGCTCGCTATTTATCAGCCCACTTAAAAAGATAGTAAGTAATACTTCTTAGCCGAGAGAAAGAAAATTGGATCCAATGACTGTGCGGTGACCGAAAAAGGGGAAGGAAAAGACACCCGAGTGGTTTTGCAAAATATTTTCAGGGAAACCTGGTCTACACCACCCCGGATTGTTTTAAAAAATGCCACACGAATATAAAATTTAAATTATCACAAAATTGCTAATAAAAGGTTTTTTGTTTTGAAAAAATCCGTTGGGAAATAAATTTTCTATTTCTGTCTATCCTTCCGCAAGAATTTAATTCAGAGCTAGCTTAATCAGCGAGTGTAAAATAAATTGAGCTCAGAGGGTCGAAGAACTGAGGAACGGAGCGGCACCTGTATCTGTCCTCGCCGTCTCTCTATCCAGGTCCCTGAGGAGGGCGGCCAGCAGCGCCACCTGCGCTTCCTGCAGCCCGCCCATGGTGCCGGCGAGCACCTCGCTGTCCAGCAACAGAAACACCTCGGTGGCCAGACTGATGTACTGAAAACGAATCATTTTTGTAAAAAATTAGCGTCATTTAATCTCCACTCCCACACTACCAGAAGTCAAACTAGAGGATGGGTCACGGGGTCTACCGCAAACTCTGAATTTGGGCAAAGGAATTTCAGGTTCCTGGGCCCCAACATATTCAATATGTTACCCAAACATTGCAAAAGCATGACTCGGATTCTATTTAATAAATTTGTACAAAAATTGATTACTTGGTTTAGGTTGAGAAAAATCGGAAAATTTACTCAAAAACATTCTTAAATAATAAATGGTATAAATTAATATTCTATAACTGTTTAGTAAATTAACTAGTAGGTAGTAATGTTATTGTTTATTTTGCATAAAAATGTCTGCCTTAAAACAGGTTATACCTAGTTAGGCAGACTAGACATGATCCAGATAAATCTATTACCTAAGTGTGTATGTAGAAGATAAAGTTATTGTTATTTGTGTTAATAAACCATGATTATTATAAAAAACATTTAAGTTGTAAGTGAAAATTCTTGATGGAAGTTCATTGTAATTTAATATAGAAGTAAAAGACGAGTGATACTTTAATCCACAAACTTGGAATATCCACTGACCGGTTTCACCGCTTTCGCGACATCTTCGAGACTGTTATCTTTATTAAGGAGTTCAATGTATTTATACAAAACAGAGGTAAGGAGAGATAATTCAAAATTATATGAAAGTAAATTAAATAAAGTTATTTTTATCTCAAGGATCATTATCAAAAATTTTTCGGGTTAACTAATGAGTTGATATAATGTTATTTTATTGAGTTTAAGTATTTTATTTTACTACACACAGTAAAAATAAATAAAATAAAGCGATGAAACCGGTCACTGGATATTCCAAATTTATGGATTAAAGTATCACTCGTCTTTTATTTCTATAATAAAACATGATTATTATTCAATCCGGCATATTATGAACTTAGCTTTAATTGTTATTCAAACTGTTTTTTCTCTTTGTAATCGCGTGTTTGAGAAATAGGATAGAAAGCCTCTTAACCTCTTAAAACTATTGACTTAAAGCCTCTTAAAACTATTGACTTAAAGCCTCTTAAAACTGTTGACTTAATCTGAAATGATAAACTGTATTCTTGTGATGTCCCTGAAAATTCCTGTCCGCAATCGCATGTCCGTGCTTAGGAGTAATAAAATGTTGTTCCTCGGTCATCACAGGACCAATTATGGCATCCAGTCGCCTTTGTTCAGAATGATCAGGACGGTTGATCTATTTAGGATCTCGACTATTGTGGAAAACGGCTAACATATTTCATCAAAAAACGTAAATTAATAAATGAGTAGACAAATGTTTTGGCCATTAGTTACTCTTAGCAGGTGCCGCTTAGCACGCAACTGCCGACATAAATTCAGTTACGCCGTGTCGTGTCGCTTTTCAGTGCCAAAATACTGCTGGGATTAAAAGGGAATAGGGTGGAATCACATTTCATGTGTAATTAGCGAATTGACAAAAAATATTATTTAAGAATTTGATTATTTTTGTTAAATAGCCTGTCAGATTGTTAAATAAAACAAGGCGGACATTAATTTAGTATTGTCAGGATAACCGAATTTTTAACCCTGCTTTCTATTAATAAGCCATAGTTTAATATTAAATTGTATTAATTTTATTAAATTACTAAATGATTATTTGATGTTTTTTTAATGTTTTTTTAATGTTTTCCTAATAAAACTACGTGTTTTTTTTTACAGTCCAGTCAGTAAAATATTTTTTGCGGTAATTTTTTTTTTCTTTTTTTGCACCACAACAGGCCAGGAGGCCCAATTACAATGGTGAATTACATCACGGTACAGCCAAGCTTGAGAAAAATCACATTTTATTTTTTGTCCTCACCGGGAATCGAGCCCGGAACCTTCCGTGTGTGAGTCAAGCATCTTGACTACTACACCACGGAGGCCGCAATATGTAGTTTTTGTGTTTGATTTCCGTTTCGCTTGATTGCCTACTTACCGAGTATGGCTCCGCTTTGTCGGGTACCAGGCCAGGAGCGCCGGAGGAGCGTGCTGCATCCTGCCCTTCATTGGCTCCGGAGCTGGTGGCGCACGCATCGTTGCCATCCGGAGCAACCAGCGTGGACTCGAACCAGAGGCCTAGCAGCGGCTCGCTGTCTTCTGCCAGGCAACAGATAAATAATTGAGTTTGTTGAAAGTTAGTAAGTAGATGTTTGTGGTGACATTTTTAAATATAGTTAGTTATGTATTCATTTGATTTTCTTTTAAAAATAATTATAGAAATGGTTAAACTAACAAAGACGATTAAAAAAAATTGAAACAGATAATATTTGTGATAAAAATAACAGATTCTAAAAAAAGTATATTTACTGCTATCAGTTCAGATGTAGCAACAGCAAAAACCAAAAAATATGTATGTATACTTTTACTACTTATCAAAGCTATTGTATATACAGCAAAACCTTGTTTTTACGTTCCTCAATTTTACATTTTCCCGCCTTTTACACCGAAAGTTCAGGGCCCATTTTTCTTCATACATTATCATACAAATAACGTTCTTTACATTGTTCATCACCCCGGTTTTACATTTAAAAAAAAACAGAATTCATTTGATGAGTCAAAATAGCCAAAATTATGTCGCAATAATGGTGTCACGTGAATGAAGAATAAAAACAAGTGAACAACTAATAAAGGATAAATTATTGTCTTAACCTAAATTCAAAGCAGGTGCAGTGTAATTGTCATTTTTATTTAAGTGTCTTCTTTTAGGGTTAGTTTTAATTTTCGTTTGAACAAAAACGTCGTATTGACTTGTACAAATCATGATACGCAGTTGACAAACACTTCGGCCGTGAAATTCAACAAATGTTTTCCATTCCTTACTGCTCAATTGTATTTCAAAAAAGGTTTTGTTCTGCCTACTAGTTTGAACAATACCCATCTTATTACCATCGTCTGTCTCGGAATCCTCGGAGCACATGATCATGTCTTGGTAGTACACGGTGGAGTCCGAGTGGTCAGCGTCCTGCTCATGCTGCTTCTGCACCACGGCGCGCTTCAGGGCGGTGGCCTTGCGGTAGCAGACCACTCCCAACATCACCAGCAACTGGAAACGTCGCCACGATCAACACAAAGAACCAGACAAAGGTATGTAAGATAGGCAGAATGGTGAATGTTACGCAGTATTTAAAATGACCACATAAATCAGCCAATGACAGGTCGTAAGCCCTGTAAATGCCAAGACTTCCATATTCCCATCTCAAAAATGTTTTCCCTCTGTGTTGCAACAAATTTAGAAAATCATAATGTTTGGTTTATTTTACATAATTTGACGTTTAATCATCAGTGTGGCCATATATGAATAAACTTAACACCAAAATTTAAACCCAATATCCAGTCCGTTCATGCAATGTAACTTAAATTTCTGAGAAAAGTGGTAGATTGATCTCAATTTCGTACATCAAAAAACATCAACGTCAAATTCCATTCTGACCTGGTGCAGAGGAGCGCACGCGGCGAGGCGCGCGACTCTCTGCGCGGCTGAATGCTGCGCGAGCGCGTCCAGCGAGGCGGGTGTCTCCGCGCCCGTCTCCGTCGTAGCTTCGGCCTGGGCTTCTAATCGCGCGTCCGAGAAGAGTGCGCACATGCCCTCCAGGCAGCGCGACCCCAGCGCGACCCAGGTCACGTGCACGCCCTGCTGACTGGAAGAGACATTGATAAAATCATAATTGAATCAAATATTAATTATTTTAATTTAAAATAAAAATTTCATTTATAATAAATATACTTGTTTTTCTTTGCTACATAGATTTAAGTTCTATTTGTTCAAAACATGTGGACGCAATCAAAATATTGTAAATGAAAACATATTTAAGTTTTTTATTTTATCAAAGTTCCTGTTACTTACAGCCTGGCTATGTTGTATTGTCGCGTTGAGGATTTGGCTGGGCTCTTCCCCGGGGCAGGGGTGGCAGAGGGCTGCGGTCCGGTGAGACTCTGGTGCAGTCCGCTAAGCAGCACCCAGGTGCCGATCATGAGGTGGTTCTGGTACACCTGCATAATACAAACAACTGCGTAAACTAACCTTATTTTAAAATTAATATTAAATAATATAACTATGTATTTAGTTTGTGTAAAATAACTACATATTAATAGAGGCCCAAAGTTAGATAATTATGGAAAAAAAAAACAAAAAGCTGTCAATCTTCCTGTAACACAGCCTGACGGACATTGTGTTGCCAGAGATTTAGGGGAATCTCTGGGAGCAGAATCCAAAACAGTTGTCAAATTTGGTCTGGCAGCTGAAGTTTTTAAGACATACAGTAAGACCTCGGTTTAAGGTTCCTCGATTTTAGGTTTTCTAGCTTTACACACCGAAATATTTAGGTCCCATTTATTTCCATACATTCTTATTAAAATATCCCCCCAATTAAGGTTTTTTATGTTTTTCGTAACCCTGGTTTTAAGTCGAAATTTTTTCATAACTCATTCGATCTGTCAAAAGACGAGCCGCGCGCCGCCGCATGAATGAAGAATAAATCGAGGTAAATAAAAAAAATGTGTAAATTATTGTCTCAAACTAAATTCAAAGTAGGTGCAGTGTAATTGACCATTTTGTTTAAGTGTCTAATTTTGACATTTTACTAAATAGTGACGTGCAGTTGACCCATGTTTAGGAAGAATAAAGTCTTTACATCAATAAATTATGATGCAGAAAGTTTAAAAAATTGTCAATAGAAATATTATTTGATGCTATAAACATTGTGTGAAAAGGAGATAGTTTAAACAGTTATCATAAAAGTGTGAAATTGCCACGATGTAAATGACAGTTAAAATTTTGTGGTGCCATACTAAAAAAGTGATAATATTTAGGGAAAAAATCGTTGTATGCATTTTATGAAAATTTGAATTTTTATTTTCGTGCTTTTAAGGTTAAGTACCTGGATAAAATTATCTAAATATGTATTTTTTTAAATTCAATAAAAAATAATACATGGTAGTATTGCTTGAAAAAATACTTTTTTTTTTTATTAAATCATATCATACTCACATAGCCACCAGCTCTGGTAGAGTTTTTCAGAATTTCTCCAACCGAGTTGAAGAGACCGAGAGCCCCTTCGACCAAGGACGCGGCTAGAGTTTCGGCCTCTTCGTCTTTTGGATGTACGGAAGCCTGCAAACAAATACCAAGAGGTCAATGTCCATTTACCGCCTCGCTAAGTGTCCACTCACAAAGCGTCCAACCCTCAGAATGCTTAAAATGAGTTTGATGGCGGTTTCGATAGCATACTAAGATATCTTTATGTGCTGAAAACGTCCAAGCTCCGAGTGCTATACTTTTTTGACAATCAAAGAAATTTCCAACCAAACTATAAAAATTTGTAAGGTTTCAAACTGCTCGGCATAGTCACGGGTTTATTGTTACTTAATCGCAGTGCATATTCTATACAAAATTGACAGTTCAAATAGTGGCTATAATGGAGGATATTGTTTTGATTTTTTTTTTATTTATACAAAAATTCAACGCTCGTCACCTGTGTCGTGGCGCAGAGCAACCAGGCGGCGCTGATGTCGCAGATCAGGGAGATGCGCGCCGCCGTCAGCGGCTCCAAGCATGGCAGCGAAAGGGCTATCTGACAAATGGACACTTCGTTCACGAGGAAACCGACACTGAAAGGAAACATAAAAGAATGCTTAGTGTTATTTCCTTATCCATGCGCAAAGGTGGATAGATTTTAAAAAATGAATGATGATTTTAAAAAAGTAAACTATAATTCTGTAAATTGACCTTCAAAATTGAAATGTTTGGATAAATTATAAGAAGGAAAATATTTTATTTTTAAAAAAGGGATCGATCTTAAGGTTAATCAGTACACCTCGGACAAAGAGCTGAAGGCGGCTAACAAGCGCTGGATTCGTGAAAAGTCAGAAGAACTTATCAGTGGCGGAATGAAAAATCTTATTACACATTGGGGGTAATATATTAGGCTGAGAATGCAGAAAACTAATTATTCGTTGATTTTAAAACTCACAGAGTATTGTCGGCCGAGTGGTGCTGGTAGTGGCAGGTGTCCGAGTCTCGGGCGGCGCGCAGCCTCAGCAGGTAGCGCTGGAGGCACGGCAGGGCTCCGCACAGCGCCAGCAAGGTGCCCCCAGCCCGCATGGGGCCCAGGAAAGACGTGCATATCTCCGCTATTACCTTCTGGAAACCAAACAACAAGGAAATATACAAACATTTCATAGATATGGCAAACATTGCATGAAAAAAGAGAATATGTCCACTGTCTGGTTTAAGAAATTTCGTAATTTTCTTGATTGGGGGAACGAAGAATACAGTTCTAATAAAATAAATAAAACAACTTTGTTTTTAACCACTAATTTTTATTTTACACCGACCGGTTTCAAAGCAAACAAGCTTCTTTGTCAAGGTTCTGTCTGGAATAGCCGCCAAAGCCGACTCTTTTATTTAAGAAATCGTCATTTCAAAATACATTGGTAGTGGAAACATGACTAAAGCCTAGTGAATTTTTATTTTTTTATTTCTCAATTTTTAAAATTTATTATTTTTTTTTATTGTTTTTATTTTTTAAATTATTTATTTCACATAAAAGTTTTTGTTGTTCTTTTGTATATAAGCACCTCACTGGGGATGACCCGTGTCGAGGCATTTATTTACATGATTTTTATATTATGTTCTAGCTACAGTAGTTGGTACCTATTCTTTTACACACACCTGAATGTATGCATAGATGTACATTTACATACATAAATAAATAGTAAAAACAATTTATAATAACAAAAAAAACATAATATTAGTAATATAAGCACTGCACATAGGTACAGTGCAGATATTGAGCCAAGAAGCAGGCCACCGCTGCGGACTATTTGGCTCCTCTACAGCGGCCAGCAGCCGGGCCTCCCAACAATTATGTGGCAGGAAATATTGTGTCCCTTTAAAAAAACAGTCGGCAACAAAAGTGTCCCAGTATGTTGATCAAATAAGATTTACTTCAAACCGTCAAATACGGTCCAATTGGAAGTGAAATATTCCAAAAAATAAGAAAGTTAGGATATTTGTCAGGATTTATTGTTTATCAATAAGTGTGTACATATTTTTTTTCCGATATAATTTGTACTGTGCATTTTAATTACACTCAATTAATTATTATTATAATGAACATAAATATTAAATAAAAAACATGCTTGTTTAAAAATAAATACTTGTAAATGTATGACATTTTCTTAAGTAATTGTTTTTTTTTTATCTAATCCAAAAGAGATTTTTAAAAACATTTAATATAAAAATATATAACATCAAGATTTTTAAAATTAGTATTCTGTACATTAAAAATGTTTTTGTGAAAGCGCCATCACTGCATAATCAACCTATTTAGGATGAGATTAAATGAAAATACCTACATATTTATAAACCAGAGTTTTTATCCATAACTTAGTACTCGTACATATTATTATATTTTTACTATTAAGAATCTCAGCGAAATTCAGATGAACGCAGAAGCATCCTGTGCATACTGTACTACCATATCATTAGAAATTAATAAAGCAATAGTTGTCTATGTCACGCTCATAAGCGCATCTCAGCGCGAGAGAGAAAGAGATTATTTTCATAATGCGTATGCCGTGCGATGTCATACCATGGGCTTATTCACGGATACTACACAATGCGTATGTGTAAGTATAGTGCACGCGCCAGCTTATAAAAATCCACCAGTAGACGAAAGTGAGCATTTTCGACACCTGCTTTGAAAAAAAAGAAAAAGCTGACTTACGCGATTGTCCCCCCGCCCATAGAATTGTATTTACTTGTTTACATCTTAATGGCAATATACAATGGCGAATGTATTTTATATAAAAAACCCATTTCTGGTATAATGACAAATGCTTATAATGAACAAATTCAGTCGGTCCCATATTTCTCGTAACAAACAAGAGGGACCGTAGTCAATTTTCATTCATTAGACATCGACGCGTCATTTGATCGAGAGGTGATATCGTCTTTACCTGCGCGTCTAGGTCTGGCGGGGCGACGGGCGTTTCGACCGGCTCGGAAGCGACGTCGGGCGCAGGCGCCGCGGCGGGCGTGGCGGGCGCGGGGGGCGCGGGCGGCGCCGGGGGCGCCGGCACGGCCGCGGGGCGCAGCGGCCCGGTGAGCACCTCGGCCAGCCCGTCCGTGCGGCGCCGCTCGCTCTGCTGGCCGCACAGCTGCCCCGATTTTCCCGCTTCAGGCACTAAAATAAATTATACATGATTATTATTTGTTGCAGGCAGGCAGTCTTTTCTGATGCGTCTATATCTCGTGAATTGTTATTTTTTCTATGTTCTTCCTTCAAAATTACATCCAAAGGATTTTCGAACCGGTTGACTGAAATGGAAGGAACACTTGGCAATTTATTCCATTCTGAAACCACAGATGTAGCTTCTAGCATAGAATTAAGAATAGTCCAGAAACCGCATACGCGCATCAAACGGAAGGCGACTAAACTACTCTTAAGGAATAGTTTTACATTTTTACCCATTAGTTTCTTTGCAGATGTCGCTCAGTACGCAACTCCCGATTTTAATTCAATTATGCCGTGTTGTGTCGTTTGCAAGTGTCAAAATACTGCTGGGATCTTAAAGAAACAGGATGGGATCACAATTCATGTGTAAGTAGCAAATGCATGTGTAAGTAGCAAATGCATTACTTAAAAATTTAATTATATTTCCATCTGTCAGATTGTCAAAGAAAACAAAATGGGCATTTTGTTAGTGTTGCCAGGGTAGTCAAATTTTTTACACTACTTCACTCATCTAATGAGAGTCAAACTAATGAAAATTGGACCTCTCGGATTTAACAACGTCGTGGTGGACATTTGCCCGACATTCTCTTTAAAACACCAAATATTATTTAACATGACATAAAAATATCAGTTTTATAAAAAATAAAATTTGTTTTTTTTTTAAAGTTCAAAATTCATTAATTCAACTACTCTTATTAATTGACCCTTTACTTATCTACGCTGCTATGTCAATCAATGTTCCCGCATGTACAATAAAATTTTAGAGAAATTAACAAATTGCAATTTTTTTAAATATAATTATCTTACATTTTTGTGTTATGATTATATTTTTCGCGATCTGGCAAACATTACGCGGCGACTTCACGCATGCGCGCGGCGAAAGTGGGGCAAAGTGGGGTGATTTTCGGACACAGTCCGATGTATTCAAGAATGATTCTACGCTCCTTCTGGACTATTAATTCGATGGCTTCTAGTTATGACCCCGCAAATTAGTGTTGGGATTTAATTGATACATCTGGTGTGAGGGGCAGTCATATTGATCATTTAGTATTTTAGTGAATAGTAAACATGAGCACATACCGGCTGCGGTGTTCGGAGGAACTTTGGCATCCTTCAATAGTAAAGTCAGAACAGATATGTCGGAGCGAGGGAGTACAGCATTCTCGACACCGCACAACCTGGCTAGAGGAATCAGTAGCTGCAAATAGAATCAGTACGGTAAATATTAATGGGTGGTATTTAAGAAAGAAAAAGATATGTACAGGTAAACGTCATTTCGCGCCGATTCTAATAGCAGACACACTTTTACATCATCATTCCCTTTCCGCACCTAATGGTGCATTGGGCACTGCATTGGTACACCAATCGCAGCGTATCTTGATCATTTTTGTTACATGAAGGTAAGATGATCAGTCTTACGCTTCAGGTGCCAGTCCAGGGACTACGAAATATTCTAGTGTAAAAACACCCTTTAAATAATATTTCATATCAACCATGTCGGGAATCTAACCAGAGACCTCTTGCATGGTAGACAAATACACTGGCCATTAAGCTAGGGTTTCCTAGGACAGCGGTGCCCGTATTTTAACGGCCGTAGTGAACGGTGACTAGAGTGTGGTTTCCTAGGAAAACGGTGTTATCGACACCATTTAACACTGTTTCCCTAGGAAACCACTCTCTAGTCGACATTATGACGGCTGTCCACCGCATCACCGTTCACTACGGCCGTTAAGATGCGGGCACCGCTGTCCTAGGAAACCCTAGCTTTACACCACGAGGCCGACACACTTTTACATATTGTTTTATTCTATTGCCGTGTACGCGAGCAGCCTATTGTGTGTGTGAAATTGTTTCCGAGTTGGTTTTCGTTTTGTTTTTAAGAAAAATAAAAAGGTATGATTATATATTTTATTATTATTAAGATTAAAAGAATATTCAAATATTTGTAGTTTTATTATGGGCGACAATAATGATTCAGAATCTAAATATTGTGCGAAAAAAGCAAAAAAAACGATATGCCTGGAGACAAAAATTTGGACACGGAACCTAAACTTATATCTTCCATTATATTTGCGTTCATTTTACGCCGGTGTCCCTCGGAACGGAACCCTGGCGTCAAACGACGTTTACCTGTATTTGCCAAAGCGACAATAAGATCAAAATTATTGTAAATGAGTCAGTAAAATGAAAGAATAAGAGTTATTAAAATTAAAATAAAACAAGTTGTTTTTTTTATTTACTAGTTCTTATTATGTATGAAGTCCGTAATTTAAGACGATCAACATTAAACAATTTATCTTTATTACCTGTTTGATGGACACAGAAGGCAGGGGGGCCCCTTCGGGGGTGGCAGCCGACTGCTCGGCCAGCGCAGAGAGCAGCTGTCGCACGAGCACCCGGCACGCCTCTCTTCCTGCGGCCACATTCTCGGGGCCCACTGTAACCAGACAAGGGTATTTGATATATCGTTCATTTAAAATTTAAATAATCACAAATTGACTATACTGCGGTGGCGTACAACGAAAGCTTCGGAAGATTTGTTATTTTTCACCGTTTGTACTACTCGTTTCTTATCACTTATTCTGCTGCGTCTAAATGTACCGTATGATAAAAAATAAACGGGAATCTCTAAATTATTATTAAAAAAAAAACTTTGTTATTAGTGTTACACAATTTTTATTCTTTTACAAGAACACTACTACAGTTTCGGGAGAGCACTCCTCCCATCGACGAGTGCTGTAAAACTAATATAGTAAACACAGAATATTGTTCACAATGTCATAGAATTTAAACAAAAAATAAACAAATTAATCAGTGAAACTTAGAGCAGGGGGGTTTTTTATTCCATTTATCTAAGGTGTTAGCATATATATGGATAGTTATCTAAAGTACAGATATGAAAACATCATCAATGAGGGAAAGGACGTTAAGTAGAATTTATTTCTTGATTTAGCACATAAGTGGAAGTTGCAATAATTAAGCCTAAGATTTAATGTGTGGGAAGACATCAATCAGCTAAGAGAGTAATAACAGACGCGAGAACATAGTCAATAAAGGCGAGGGGTGATTAAATGTGTGATTATTAATTAAGTTGTACTCAAAATTTAAATTTTTGTGAATTTCTATCATTTCTATATTATTCATATTGCTGCCTTTGTTATACACTTGGTGAAGGAGTTTTAGGGTGTGATTATGAAATGAGTCTGGAGAATTCTGAGCATAGGGGAATGAAAACCATAATTAGTTCTATGGTTATCGGTATGAAAGAGTAAGTTTTGTCTGAGGTTTCTAGTTGGGATATTTAATTTTATTAAGCTCAGTAGTTCAGGCGCATCAAAGAGTGAATTGAGAATTTTAAATAGGACTATAAGGTCGGATTTATTTTGACAGTCTTGAAGAGAAGATATATTCAAAGTAGTTTCTAACTCATTATACGTATATAGGTCTCTGGATAAGCCCAACCTCCAGCCTATCTTTCTTAAAAATCGATGTTGAACTGATTCAATATTCTTGATGTGAAAATCACAATATGGAGACCAGATAACAGAGGAATACTCTAGGTGCGGGCGAACTAGGGAACAGAAGAGAGTTTTAAGGGTATTGATATTTTTGAAGTCAGCTGTGCTTCTGTTAATAAACCCAAGAAGTTTTAAGGATTTATTGATAACATGTTCAATATGAATTGTAAAAGAAAGTTTAGTGTCAAGTATAATACCAAAATCTCGTATAGTTTAGAGACTAGAAGGAATGTGTATTTGACTACACATTTTAATCGATTGTTGCGCGGTATGATCAATAATTCTGAAATTATGATGAGCATTGGTTTGTATGTTCCTGATAATTACCTAAGACAGCGTCAGCATAGATTGTTTCATATTCCGATATTCAGGAGCAACCTGCCTATGGTTATGCCTGTTGGAAGGGCTACCGCTATGCTGAACAACATCGCTCTGGATATTGATCTGTTCCATGTATCCGAAGGGGTTTTCCGGAGCAGGATTCTTCGACTACTTTGACATGAGTCTCCTTTGTGTATTTTTTTTTCTTTTTTATAATATGTACGTTTTGAATATATTTTTGTAATGTATATGTTATATTTAAAATAAATAAATTGAATTGAATACTAGACACAGATGATAATATTTCATCGTTCAGTGAGTAGTCGTATGTGATTGGATTTTCCAGACGAAAAAATCTCATAACCTTGCACTTACTTAAGTTGAGATGTAGATTATTGGATGAGCACCAGGTGCTAAAAGACAGTAAGTCAGATTGTAATAGTGAACACTATAATATCTTTATAAATATAATAAATATTGGGTTTAGATTTTCAGTATTCCTCCATTACACATTTACATATCGACTGAATATTTTTTTTTATTAAATAATAAGTACTTATTGGACACAAAAAAAAAAACGTTTTATTGGAAATCAGAGATAAATTCAAATATCATCAAAAGTATACTCACAGTATACCAATAACAGTTAGATTTGAAATATTATCAGCTTTGAATTAAATTGTGGTTAATTAAAGCCATTCCCTATAAATGTTTCATTTTTCCCTTTTTAAATCTCTTATTTTTTTAATGCGTAGTGACTACACAGCACGTAACGCGCGGGTGTTTTTAGGACAGTAAGGGAAAGGTTAATTCACCTATTCCAAGATTGCACAGTCTAGGGAACCTAACCAGTTGTATTGACATTTCCCACATTAGCCAGATGAAGTTTAAACTTGCTATTAAAGAAATAGTTTAGGATTCTGACCGCTGTTTAAGTATTTATGTTAATTAGTAAAAAGAGAAAAAGAAATGTACAAATAAATACACGTCAAATATTTATATATATAAATGTATGACTGGATATTTGATTTTTATAGTTTTTTATTTTTAAATTTATTTATTATTTTATTTTTAAAACGGTCGAGAACCCCAGAGCTCTTAGCAAGAGACAGTTAGTATTATTCCTACGGCATTCAATATACATTGCAACAATACTAACAAATCAATAATTTATAAATTTTGCTATTTCATTTAAGTATAAAAATCGCAGTTATTATATAGTACAATGTATAAAACAACCGTGTCATATGTATAGATATCTTGTTCTTGTATTTTTTAATAATTTTGTAATAGGACACTGTTATGTTAAATGTATTTAAGTTTATTTTTATTGTTTTTTTTATTTTATTGTATTTTTGCACCACAACAGGCCAGGAGGCCCAATTACAGCGGTGAATTACATCACAGAACACCCAGGCTTGAGAAAAATCACATTTAATTTTTGTGTTCTCACCGGAATCGAACCCGGAACCTTCCGTCTGTGAGTCAAGTGTCTTGACCACTACACCACGGAGGCCGCCGTTTATGTTTATGAAAAGCATTTGTGTCGTGTACACTAATAAAATAATAAAGTTTCGGAATGATCGCATTTAAAGTTTTTTTATTCTTTCAACGCATTATTTCTCCCATCATTTTTTTTTATTTTAAATTTTTTTAAGCTTTAAAATAGTAATCTTTATTCTAGGCATAGCATAAACTTTTAAATCAACTGCTTGCACCTATATTTAAAAATATTTGAAGTATATAAAGACTGTTGACTTAATGCATTCTGTCAATATAGCCTCGATATATTTCAAATATTTTTTGATATAGGTGCAAGATATTGATTAAAAATTTTATGCTATGCCTAGAATAAAGATTACGCTTTTAAAGCCTTAAAATAAAAGAAAATTAAGGGAGAAATAACGCGATTAACCCGGAACTTGTTTCAATGACTTGATGCATTCTGTCATATATTATTGAGATGACTATAGAGATGGTGCAATAAGGCAGTACTATTTTATTTGGAAAATAAAATGTATTCTAATTATTTTTTGCATTCATATTTTATTCTGAATAGAGTGATCGAATGTTTCATCAAAAGTTAAATTATGACAGTGATTGAGTTGTCATTACAAATACCGTCATGTGATGATGAATTCTACAAGCCACATTTTTCAAATGTTTTTATTAATGTTTATTTACTTACAAAAAGATGAATGCGTAGATATATAATGAGCTGACAATGCAGCTAGTGGGTTGTAGAAGTTCTCAAAACTTTTGTCATATTTCTGGAACTCGGCATCGCTGAAAAATACGGAAAGAAAGCGTCGTAAAACGGTGACAATACAGTCCCTGGATGTAAAACAGTATTTTAAATCAGACTCTAATGTTTAACTTTGTTTATTCCTCTCGAGGACACAAACATCAACCCGAAACACTAATAAAAATACTCATTTGCGCAAGTGAATAAAAACTTGTTAGAAATTTTATCTACAAATTAGTGTCAATAAGCGCTTAAATAGCTAGTACCTTTTAGAAATTGCATTGATCAAATCGATTATTTCATTTTTATCACAGTTTGATCCTTGTAAAGCAGTTAAAATAGGTTTAATGATCGGCGGCCAATCGACTCCGCTCGTGGCCATTTTTCCCGATCAGATAACCATAGATGACGGATGAATGGAATGACTATTACAAATTAATGACAAACAACAAACACGTTCTCTTCTTCTTTTTTATTATTTCGCACCTCCCCACTGGAAATAAAATGGCTGTTTCAAGAGTCCATATTTTTTTACGTTTTCAAACAAAAATGTTCATTTTGTTTTGAAGATCATTTACATAATTTATTTTCATTCATTTTTATTTTAGTATTTTCAAATAATATGCATGTTTCCACTTTTCAATATGCTGTTTCCAGCTCAACGCATGACTTTTAGTCTCTCATAAGACTCAATAGTTTGAATATTTTATCATTGTATGTAATATTTGTATAAAAAAATAATCTAAACGTTAAAAATAAAAACAACATACCAGTATTTTTTTTAATCATCCAAACGTTATAATTCAATGAACAATATTTACATTTACTCTTGTTTATTATTAATATAATAGGATTTAAAACTGTTCAATGTATATTTTCAATTATGTTGGATTATTTAGGTGCAAGTTAGTTTATTTTAAAGATAGTTTATTGTATATTGTTAAAATATCATTTTGATTATAAAACTTACCAGCATAAAGATGTGTAAATATGAAGAAAAAAGAACAAAAACAAAAACACGACATTGACTAGAATATCTTAGGTAGTAGCCAGGAGAAAAAGCCACAAAAAAGAATGAGGGGTGCTACTGCCATGTTTACATTTTTTACGTTGATTTATATATTTATCCAGGGACTATGAATAAAATATTTCATAGTCCCTGGACTGGTATCTGAAGCGTAAGACTAATCATCTTACCTTCATGTAACAAAAAAGTTCAATGATCAAGATACGCTGCTAATGGTGTAATAATTCACTGCCCTGTGCACCATTGGGTGTGGAAATGGAATGATGATGATTATGAAGATATATTTAACGATGTATTCCGTATAGTGCTGATATGAAAACAAGTATATATGGCGAAAATGAAAAGGTAGAGTAAGACGAGGACGACCAAGGAAGACGTGGCATGATCAGATAAACCAAAATCTTAAGTGCGGTCATGTCAAAAGCAGGCAGAACCGAAGGGCATGTATGACAAGATTTATGAATGTGGAAGAAGCTAGAAATGTTTGCCAGGATAGACGTGTGTTGCGGTCCATTCTCTCCGCCTGCCCCTACGGGGAAATGGCGGGATGATAGTAGTAGTAATAGTTGTAACAATAAATTACAAACATTTTTTTGCTTTATACCGTTTATTTTTTTATTTAATTCTATATATTTCCCTTATTTATTTATTTTAATGTACGAAGAAAAATATACATTTTTTTTAATAAGGCTAATTACAGATTTTTCTGTTTTACAATGGTTACAGAAGGGAAAAAAAGATTAAGGTAAAATGTCCTTTAAAACGAATATAAAGAATTATCTTGATAAATTGATTTATATAAATAAATGGGGTTCAAACTGTCAGTACGGTCACAGTGAATCACATCTTGCTGGAAGGTGTGATTCTATAAAATGCTGCGAACGCCCAGTTGCATTCCACCAGCAACACTACTGACTGGTCCAACTCGTTATCGTCTACGTCACGAACCTCGGGCAATGGGATCACACTCATAACGGTGTGATTACAGTAGATAACGAGAGGATAAAAGGCGAGTTTCTGGCGCCTCCAAACCGGAACCAACCAGCTAAGGGAAGGTAACCCTGACAGAAAAATCCACAAACTTTTATGCGTAAGGTTTTTTTTCGTTTTCGGTTGGTGTAGAGATTTCTAAGACTCCGACTGTATATATATGTAGTTAGTTCATGCGCATAATGAACACCACGAAAAGAAGCGCATAAACAGCAGCCACGGCGGACAGTATCGCTCCTATCAACATGAGGCTGTGAACGTTACTTCGGCTCCAGAAAATTTGCTTAGGAGGGGTAAAGTACAAGTAACTGTCGGTCAATTTAGCAGGTATCGTAGTACGCTTAGTGAGCCTGATTTTTTCGGTGCTTTTATTTTTTATTATGCCAAACATCCGAATCGAGAACAAATTGTAACAATCTTCGGATTCTCCCCAGGGGCACTCGGGAATATTGTACCTTTGAAAGCATTCAAACGTCATTCTGATCTGGAACAAATACCTATATGATTGAGTCATTGACGTATAGTATTTAAATATTTCTTTACTAAAAATATCCAAAAGTTTTATATACCTAGCAAATATTGCATTGCCCTCAACAATTTGAATAAAAAATAGGCAACAAATCACGTTATTACGAGCAAATAATTATTTTATTTGGGAAACCAACAGTTCTACATACATATTTATAGTAAACAACAGATATATTGTATAAACTCAGAACCAATAAGAGATTTCCAAAAACTGTACAAAGTTTATACGTTTAAAAATGTGATAAAAAGACCCAAAGAGCCTACGAATTGATATACCATGTATTTTGCGCTTGTCACATGTTTAATGATGTGTTTCGGTGTTTTTTAAAATTATTTATATTTGTTAATAGACTATTAAACAAAGCCATTTTTTTTCATACATTGTATTATCAGCGCTGTGATTTTTTTAAGTTTTGTATTTTTTTAAATTACTCCACATGTGACGGCAGAGGTTCTCTTCCACTTATTCTCTGTCAGTTCTGCCGATTAGTCCGTTCACGGAAAGTTAACCGGATATCTTTCACAGCTATCTTATTATTGACTGATTCATATGAACCAGTAACGTCGTTCAAAGTAATTTTTTTTTATTGAAATGTTTTTTTTCATACATTTTCAAGAAACTTTGCAGTACTATTTAATACTTTCCCTTAGTTAGGGCTGAAGTTCCTCATACATTATTGATTCTAGTAGGTAGTTAAAACGTGTTTTTGATAGATTTTTACAGTCTTTCTGATGCACAATGAGTTTTTCTGGGGTGGTGTCCTGAACCACCCTCGTGACACGAGAGAGCAGTTTTTCTCGTGTGTTTTCATACAAAAAACTGTTTTCTCGTGCCACGAGAGTGGTTCGGGATACACCCCAAAGAATGTAAACGAGTCGAACGACACACAACATAATAACCCAGGAAAACTCGGTGTGCTAAAACGGTTATAACCAATAAAGTATATTATATTTATTTTATTTTTTGTCTTCAGAAGCATAAGGTCAGATATCGATTATAATTTTAAAAAGCGGGAAATAAATTACACGGTTGACTTTATGATAGCAAAACGCACTTATAAATAATTAAATCATTGTTTTTCAACGCCAACGTTTGAAATAGAACCAGAATCCTGGATTATTGCTTTTGACTGAAAAGGTAAATTCCGCCTCGTGCAGTGGTTAGCACGATCGCCTACCACACTTGAGATCACGGGTTTTATTCCTGGGAACGTCAAAATGAATGGTGATTTTACCCAGCAATCTCTCACTGTTCCTTGAGGCACCCGAGGCACAAGACTGATCACCGTACCTTTATCACGTATAAAACATAAAAATCAGATTTCCAACTTAATTTTTTTTTCGTTTCTGTTACAATGAGTGTCAATCGTAATGAGAATACATGAAATATAAATACGATTACCTTAGGTACAGTATCATTTAGTTGTATGTAACAAATGATCGTTCTATCTTGCGGGATGGTGTCAACGGCAAATTTATAAGACTCATTATTGGAATTCCAGAACAACCATATCTTATATCTTAAAATGCAATTATAATTGTAATACTCATTATATGGATCACAATAGTTGAACTTTTTTCCTGTATTACCTTTCATCTTGATGGATATATTGGTGTAAACTCCATTGTCTACCTTAAAATCGAAACAACTGCCATTCTTTATAACCCAGTAATAATCCGTCAAGGAATCTTCCATAACAGATTTATGGTCCAAAATAAAAGGCTTGCAACTGTTCGAGCTAAGACCAGTGTACTCTATGTTGCAGGCGGATGTTTCAGAGATATTCTTCACCGTATTAGGATAAAATGGCGGAGTGTGATCTTCTGCAGTACACGCCGAGTGCATTATCAAAATACATGTCGAAACGTCTTTCAACAGTTTAGGGAAAATGTGAAGGAACATGACGTTTCAAAAATGACAAACCTACCTCTGCGTTGCAGTTTTTTTTTTCGTTTTCAGGAAATGGAATCCAAAGCCGGTACCTTTCCCGAATAATATATTATTTTAATATAAATATAATAGACATTGATGAATAATTATATAGATAGGCACTGGAAGAGAAATAAAGTTATCACAGATAAGATGAATAAGTTTTAAAGATTTTAATAAAGTAATAATCTAAATTGAAGCAGTAGTTTGAAGACGGGAATAAATCACAAAATTTCTAAATTTGACTTTTTGATGAAAACGTCATCTCTAGACGTATACACACCTATTAGCCTAATGAACGCAAGAAAAACCGTTTTCACTGCGGAGACATAGGTGGGTAAATTTTGTAGTAGTTTGAAGAAGGAAACAAAAACCGGATTTATTTCCTTCATCAAATTAACTGCAAAATGTTCATACGATTATGACAATGCTAAGCGCGTTGCAATCGCGGAAAAAATGGTACGCCTCAGACGTGCCGAAAAAAAATACAATAATCAAAAAGAAGCGTTAACATTATGTCAAGAAAAGGAAGACGTTGGAGCGATTGTTTTCGACTTTATGCTGAATTTGCCATTGCTGAAGATTCCGGCGCAGGAAATGTTTTATCTCAGAAAGCTATGACTATGTATTTTGCGTTCATGATCTGAAGAAAAACTCTGCTGACTTCTACACGTACCTGATGAAGTATGCAGCTTGCTGTAGAAAACCATCCAAAATATGGATCCTGCTATTGAGGAGCTCCAAGTATTTAATGACGCGTGTGGGCGACAAAATAGGAACAATACTGTCATAAAGTTCTTCCTAACCCTGGTTACGCTGGGTTGTATTAAGAAGGTATACCAATACCTCCCTGTACGAGGTCACTCGTTCTTGCAGTGAGATCGAAACTTTGGAACAGCCAAACGACTTATAAGAAAGATAGACTGAATCTACTCTCCGGAAGAGTATAATCTAATGATCTCTTCTGCCAAAACTAGAGGATTTAGAGTGACAACCATCACTTTAGACGATATCCTCGATTTTTAAAAACTCATGACCAAATTCTACAAGAAGACTTGTAAGTCAGTAAATAAAGACTCAACATATAAGATCTCACAGTACAGCTATCTGATTTACAGTTCAGATTCAAAGGGTTACTTGGAAGCTTCTGAGTACATCGATGGCCTACTAAGACACACTTTCCTACTCCAAAAAAGTAACGTGAAACTTGTGCTACCTACAAAGAAAGCCTACAGTGGTAAAATACCTATAAATCGGAAAAAGAAGGAAGACATCAGGAAAATCCTCCAGTTCATAGAGGGAGATAAGAAGGATTTATATCTGAACATTCTGACTTGGCCAACAACTGCAACTGAGACGACCGATGACGATGCATGATGTTCACGTGTTATGTATAGCTTCATATGTATTACTTTTTTCAATAAATAAAACACTTTCGGTATATTTTTTTTCTATTTCGAAATTTAAATTCATAAGTATGAAGATAATACCCAAAATACACGGAAATTATTTTCTTTCTCTATACCACTTGAGACACAATCTAATTTATTTCGTCCATAGGTCAAACATTAGAAAACAGTAAAATATAGAAGTCATACAGTTTTTTCGAGTTCCTGAAAAATCACATCAGATGGATTTTTTCCTTACTTCAAACTACCGGTTCAATTATGAAAATGAAACGAACATCATAACATATACTTTGTTACCTATTCTTAACTAAGGCAGTAGGTAAACAATGTTTTAAGGGAATGATGGAATTAAAATCTTTGAACAACAGTTTGAAGCAAATATCTGAAGCATTTCATTGCCATGTTAGCAATCTCATTAATTTGAGGAGCAAACGACAATTTGTCATCGTGAAGTCCCAATTCTTTTATTCGTGTAACTCTTACTAGATCAATAAAATTAATGCTACAGAAAAAAAAGGATTTTTGTTGCGAGAAAACGTTATGGCATTGAACTAATTAACATGAGGAAAAAGCTCGCTTTTCTGACATCAATTATTCAGTCTCACAAGGTTAGATTGAAGAGTCTCGCAATCACCAGTAGAGAAGATCTTTGAGGTTTTCAGATCATCGGAAAATAAAAGAAAATGAAATATATGTACAATGTCATTCACAAATAAAGAAAACATTATATGTCACAGGTAAGAGCCCTGAGATACTCCACTGGACGCCTCAAACTAATACAAGCTATAATCGAATACTTTTACCGAATTTTTTTTTGATGAAAGGTAACTTTTCAACCAATAATAAGTTTTATGTATATTGCATTTTTATTATTTCACAAATCATACAGTCCACAACATACCAATATTTGTAATCTTCGTTGCACATTCGGGTGCCGACACGAGAAAAAAGGGGAACTACGTTCCTACTCGCTAAAAATGAATAAGTAGGTACTGTAGGTAGGCACTGTAATTCTCTCGATGGAATGTTGATAATATTATAATAATAATATTTTACAGCTAATGTCACGTTGGCGGTGTTTGCATTAATTTCAAATATAAAATAGGTATAAAATTGTTTTCATCACAATGGTTTGGGCCGTTTTTAGTTTACTTTTTGTAGCGTCAAGCTGTATATTAGAAACTAGCGGCTATTTTAAACTTGTGAAACATCTAACGCCATGTACAAATAAAAAAATTGAAACAATTGTCGAAACAGATGATTGTAAAATTGGAAAAGTGCAGCACGGAAAAAGTATATTGGTTTCAAAATACCACTGGGCAGTACAAAACGGATCTTGTCTTAACTTGGATCTTAACAGGACGGAGATTTATAATGTGGTGTTTGAATTTAATAACTTCTATAGAGACGAATTTTGCTATTCTGACACTTCAGTGTCTGCCGTGACTCATGAAGGTGTTATAGTAAACTCCGGAGTTGCGACTCAAACGGATCCTCAATGGAAGAATTTCACCGTCCCACATTGGACCAAACAGGTCAAATTTTAACATTTCACAAATATCCCGTCTATTTACTTTAATTCCTTATTCCCTATTCGTCTCTTTTCATTTGGAAAACTTTTTCTGTGTCGAAAGAGATGGATTATTTACATGTAAATAAATTTATTTAACATCAAATAAAGAGCCATAGAATTAAGAATAGTCCAGAAACCGCATACGAGCATCAAACAGAAGGCAACTAAACTACTCATAAATGAATAGTTTTACGTTTTGACCCATTAGTTTCTTTGTAGACGTCGCTCAGTACGCAACTCCTGATTTGAATTCAACTATACCGTGTTGTGTCGTTTCAAAGTGTATAATTACTGCTGGGATCAAAAAGAATCAAGATGGGATCACATTTCATGTGTACGTAGTATTACTTAAAAAATGTATTACCATCAGATTGTCAAAGAAAACAAAATGGCCATTTTGTTAGTGTTGCCAGTATTGTAAAATTTTTACGCTACTTTGCTCATCATATATTATTTAACATGACATAAAAATATCTGATTTATGTCAAATAAAATTTGTTACATTTTTCAAGTTCAAAGTTCATTAATTCAATTGCTCTTAATAAATGACCTTTTACTTATCTACTCTGTCGTGTCATTCAATGTTTCCGCGTGTACAATAAAATTTTAGAGAAGTTTACAAAAATATATAAATATCTTATATATTTGTGTTATGACTATATTTTTACAATATGGCAACATTACGCGGTGACTTCCCGCATGCGCGCGGCGAAAGTGGGGCAAAGTGGGGGTTTTTGCACACAGTCCGATGTATTTAAATACGATTCTACGCTCCTTCTGGACTATTCTTAATTCTATGTTAAGAGCATTTAAATTCGGCAAATGTTTGTAGCAGGTGGACACGAAATTAGCCATGCATGGAAGCCATGCATGGAATTGGAAAAACAAGGATTAAAGTAGGCTGAATGCAGTCGAAATACGATCCCTCGGACGAATTGGTGGTAAAACTATGTACGATAGGTGAACAAATGTCGAGATTTTATGTAAGGCTGAGATAATAACTTGTCGGCCTTATGACACCACAAGGCCACTGTGTAGTGGTCAGTGCATTTTCCTACCATGCGAGAGGTCTCGGGTTCGATTCCCAACACGGTTGAAATGAAATATTTATTCAAAAGGGTGTTTTCACACCAGAATATTTCATACTGATACCTGAAGCGTAAGTCTGATCATCTTACCTTCGTGAAACAAAAAAAAAGATCAAGATACGCTGCGATTGGTATACCAATGCAGTGCCCTATGCACCATTAGGTGTGGGTAGGGAATGTTGATGATGATGATGAGATAAGTATTTTTGACTAGCTCGAGAAAGGAGTTCTGCGTGGGCTTGGACTAGTAAAGCGAATGAGCAGCAGAAATCGGGTTAAAATATTTACGGTGTGAATGTTGATGGATGCAGAAATCGGGGAAGAACGAAAATGGCGTAACATGACCAAATTCAACAAATACAAAGATGGACATGTCAAAAGTCGGAATAATCGGCGGGCGTGCATGTACACATGTATGGATGCTCTGGTAGCGAGGAATGTTTAAAAATACACAGTGATATGGAGTTTTATCCTCTCTGCCTATCCGGCGTGATGGTTTGTTTGTTTAAATTAGGAGGTTTTGTGCTACTGCACTATTTGACCAATACTTTACATTTTACTTATGACGTCACGTTTCCTCCGAGTTATATCAGTGAATTTTGTATAATTTATTGATTTGATGTTTATTTTGTAAAACTCCATATTCAAACTTATAATATACACGAAATCAAACACTGATTTGAGTCTACTGAACACTTTATTTTATTTTTAGAAATATAAAAACAAAAATTTCGTGACAATTGTTCCGCCTTGTTAGGGCATTTTCAAACAAATGTGAAGATTAGGTGGATTATGAACTAAAATTTAACTTATTTTATTTTATTTTATTTTATTGGAAAGCCAACAGACATTTATACATTTATAAGAATCAATTATACCATAAATACATATCATAAAGTCCAATTAGAGGCTTCCACATAATATTGTTATTGTAAATGTTGTCACATAAAAATTATACATAACATAAAATAACTAATCATACAAAACTTATAATATTACTAGAAATGTAAATGAATATTGGTCACACAGTTGCGCATTACAATAAATAATACAACTATAGTTGACCATACAGTGTTCATTTACAGTGTTGTTATCTTATGAACTATAGCATATTTACATTAATCAAACACAACAATTGTCACGAAATTTTTGTTTTTATATTTGTTAAAATAAAATAAAGTGTTCAGTAGACTCAAATCAGTGTTTAATTTATTATATTATAAGTTTAAATTTTGTATAATATGATCAAACGAGCGTTTAAAATGTGAAATGATTTCCAGCTGTTTATAGGTATTATTTTTTCGTACATTTTAGAGGAGTTTCGCCGTACAATTAATTTTGACATTATATCCAATAAAACAATTCGCTAAATGAATCATAAGCTAAGTTCTTTATATATTTTCCTGAAACCATGATAGCGGGTTGTCAATCCTTATAGAATTACGGGATTCTCCCAGAAAGAGGTTTTTTTTATGTATTTTTTTCCAGCTTCCGGAATCATTTACTTTATGGTCATTATTATTTGTTGAAAAAAATCGTTAAGTTGTGGCGAGCGAAACAAAGGAGGTAGATTCCTTTTTTTTATTGTGGAAGTGAATGTGGTAAAGAAATAAAAACAACGTTGCATTTATTCATCAATCCCAATCACAAATGCTAAAGCATTGCGGCTGCTAGGGTTTCCTATGACAGCGGTGGCCGTATTTTAACGGCCGTAGTGAATGGTGATGCAGTGGACAGCCGTTGTAAAGCTAGGGTTTCCTAGGACAGCGGTGCCCGTATTTTAACGGCCTTAGTGAACGGTGATGCAATGGACAGCCGTCGTAAAGGTGACTAGAGTGTGGTTTTCTAGGAAAACGGTGTTATCAACACCATTTAACACCGTTTTCCTAGAAAACCACTCTCTAATCACCTTTACGACGGCTGTCCACTGCATCACCGTTCACTACGGCCGTTAAAATACGGGCACCGCTGTCCTAGGAAACCCTTGCTTAACGGTGACTATCAGATAACATTTATCAACACCGTTTTCCTAGGAAACCACTCGCTAGTCACCGTTACGGTGGCTGTCCACCGCATCACCATTCACTACGGCCGTTAAAATACGGGCACCGCTGTCCTAGGAAACCTTGCAAATTGAAAGCCTTGAAAAACATTTTGTACAAATTAAATATTCTAATGTCCAGAGATAGTGAACTATTACAGTGTAAAACCTATATTTTGGATTCTACCTTGCCAGGAATCGAACCCGGGGCCTCGAGCATGGTAGGCGAACGCGCCATCGCGTACAATACGCTAAGAAGGAGACTTCCTCACTCGACATTAAAATTACAATAATCAGAAATATGAATTATTGGCAACTCCCCAATAAATAAGTTCTACGAATGTCGCATTATCATGAAATAGGAAGGCCCTGTATCTCTCACGACCTCGCGATCTCGCGAATCTCGCGGATCTACTTTACCCTTCATTGGCAATCGCGAAAGATTTTTCGCGCTTATGAAAAATAGCAAGTACCTACTTTATTAAGCAATTGCTAATGCTATTTCAAATTCAATTACTGTGGTCATACTGCTAATGCTAATCATCTAAATGTTGCATACTGCTATTATTGTAGATGCTTATTAATTAATCATATTAAACACCAGCCTATTTTGCACAAAATGTGCGTCAAATCCCTATGTTTTTTTGTTGAAAGGGGTTGTAGTCCCGTGGTGCACTACTTGTACTATATAATCTGTGCCGTGGTGGCCATGATAGTATCTTAGCCTCCAGGGCCTCAATTATGATGGGAAGATAAAATTTATCTTTAATTTTATCTACAAAGTAAAATGAAGTTTTCTGTATGAAAAATAAAATATGTTTACAATTTTTTTTTAAACATGTTTAATTACCGGTTACCGACGAAGATATTTTGAATTTTTATACAAATATACACACTCCCGTACATAAATATCCACATTAGTTTATCCGGTAAAATCCCCCCCAACAGTCTCACCTGAATATCATAAATAGTTTAGGATTAATTTACTAATTATTGATTTTTATTTTGTGGTTATTTATTTTATTGGCGATTATAGAGATTTGATGAATCTTATATAAAGAATAATAATAATAATAATGACAGTGAAAAGTTAACACAGTTATCTTCAATTGTTGATAAAGTAAAAGTGAATTTTTGGTGTGAAAATGTGTATATTTTTATGATTATTTTTTTAAAAAAACTGTTCAATTTCAGATTACTGACGAAGATACTTAATTTTTTTATAAAAATGTACACATTTTAATTTTTAATATTTGAAGATAACTATGTTAACGTCTACTTGGGTCCCAGATCAGAAAGTCTGAGTTACTGAGTTACCAATAACACGGTTATTTACATTAGAAAAAATTTAATTTAATTATTTGGGTAAATCGTAAGAACACTCGTCCTCGGTGACACTTACTGTAATACAGCGTAACCAGTTTTTTTTACGTAAATGTTTTACCGAAATAAATTTATTACAAGGACTAAGAGCTGTTACTTTTAAATTATTGCTGTTTTTTACTTAAAAAATTTATAGTTTTTCTGATACTCCAGAGGTAATCGTAAATAACATATTAACCGAACGCTTTTTAGGTTCCCCTGACAAAAAATTAAATGTATAGTTACGCGGTATTACAGTAGGTATCAACGATGATATGACATTTAGTTTTTTAGAATAAAATTACTTATAAAATAAACATTCTTATTGTTGCAGATGCAACTGAGGTTCTCGTGCGTTTATCTCGACAGCGATGAATGCGAACCTGTTAGGAAGGCCAATATGTGCTGTAAAATATATAATTTATGGATTTACACAAACGTGGGCCAATCACCCAAGCGTCCCACTACGCCCCTAACTACCCCAATATCGTATAATTTTAAATCCAAATTCAGCATTACTGTAGCAATGATCATTGGAACATTGCTGGCTTTAACCTCCGTACTTTATGGAATAATTTTGTGTTTATATGTTTACTTTAGAGTGTAAAGTTGATACAATAATATGAAACTGATTGGTTCTTACATAATACTAAAATGCCAAACTTGAAGTAAAAAGAAAAAGTATTTGAATAAAAATGTATGAACACTGTAGGTACCTACAATCCTTCTTAAAACAACTTGAGGGCAACCTAGTGAGCGGGACAGCGACGAACAGCGGCGGACGTGCGATAAATGCGACCGACTTTCTTTTATATTTGATCTTGAAAAGGTTTTGTTTTATAAAGGCTTTACTTAAGGATGTTTAAATGTTTGGATTTTAGACATTAATTTCCAATGCCATATGATTTATACTAAATTCTGTGGATCATTAGTTTTTATTTTATCTTACCTTAGAAGCGTCAACATAGACTATTCCACATTGAAATATCAGGGACCAACATATGTGTTTTTAACATCCCTGAGGAAGTATTTCGATGCAGAGTTTTATTGCTTTTTTTATGCAAAATTTTATTTTCCATATAATGTTAATTGATTTACATTTGTGTTTATATTATGTGTACATATAAGGATGAATGATTAAAATATTTTGTTACGTACATACATAATATATATTAATGAAAATTTTAAATCCAATGTACTTTATTTTACTATACAAAAACAGTTTTCTTTTTGTTCATTTTATGTAAAAAAAATATATTTTATAAACGTGTTCAAAAAATGATAAAAAATGTATCCTTTTGATACATTTTATTTATAAATTATTGCGCTTGTCCAGTTTAAAATCACTTCCTGGTCTATTCCATTGATCCACAACTCGGTTTATCAGGAAATTCTTTCTGGAGTAAGATGAGCCTAGGTGGCGATTGTTATTTGTAGTGAACATTGGCTTCAGTTTTGGTAAATTTGATTTCGTCAAGATGTTTGCAATGCAATTAAATTATCACACCACCTCCACCTTTCCAGTATGCTTAGACCGAGTTCTTTCGAGTGGTTTATAAATTTATTAGACTTGTCCCTCTAGGAAACTAAAATCTAAGAAAGAAGTCAAAAGTAGTGCGGAACAGTGTTTTCCTTGTTAGGTTTAGAAGGATATTGGATTGCTTTAAGTTTACTCTAGATAAATTCCAATCAGGTCTTCTCCATACTCGATACCACGAGGTGCATATTCCAAATACAGTTTTATCCGACTATCCATAGTATCCTGGGCCGTTGCACTCAGTAGAGCGTATTTCCCATTCTTACATTTAACTCGGATATTCTCTACTGTGACCACTTCTGCGTCCTGAAAGTAATTTGCCCCGTCGAATATGTACACTGGAGAGTTCTTGGCTGCTGCTACTTTTTGAGCTAAAGAAACTTGTAGCTCCAAACAATGTTTAACAAATTGTGTCAGAAAATATTCACCCATTTTTATAAATGCCGTCCAAACTGGGTGGAGTTTACAAAGATGTAAATATGGGACTAACGATTAGATTTTAAAATGCATTAATACATTTTTTATCTTTTAAATTAACACCGACTGATAAGGTTACATATTTATTTGAATTAATCAATTTGATTACATAAAGTAACAGTCAAAGACAATTACAAACTGACCGAAATACTCCTATTTTTGGTCGTGCCATATTTAAAAAAGCGACCGCTGTGCTGAACAACATTGCTCTGGATGTTGATCTGTTCCATGTCTCGGAAGGGGTTTTCCAGATCAGGATTTTCCTACTACTTGACAAGAGTCTCTCTTATGTTTTGTTTTGTTTGTACTATTTACGCCTTAAATTTAAGTTCGTAATCTACATATTATTTATGATATAAATTTTGAAATGAAAATATGTAACTTTGAAATCAGCATTTTTGAGTTAACTACTAAAAATGCATCTTTGTTCCTTCCTCTATAAATGCTACAAATTGACAAGTCGTGATATATTCGAATCATATTGATGATATAAAAAACATTTCTGTGTGCTTGACTTTAATTTTATAGCCCCACAGATGAAGTGGTTTACGCAAAGAGCATAGTAGCAATGGGGGAAGATTTAGTGGGAGGAAGGAAAGGAATTAAAGATTATTTTTTAAAATTACGAAATAAAAACAGCCATTTAACATTCGGTCAATTTATTAAATACAATTCATCTAATATATCACATATTATTATATACAAGTAATTAGACACCATCGCCCGCTCCCTCGACATTCCTGCTTCCATAAACAGAGATATTCAGATGCTTAATAAATATTTTGTATAAAAAAATTCTCCCCGTAATTTGGAAGAACAAACTTAAGAAATAAGAAAGTATTTTTGCACCGTGGGTTATTACAAATTATTTAGAATTACATTATTCAATGTGGTGGTACTTAACTAGGGAGAACCGGACATAACCATCCGGGAGATGAAATATTAGTATGAATAGGCGTATATTTATTGAATGAGTTTCTTTTTATCTCTCATAGTTGAAACAAGATAAAAATTAGAATTATTTTAACAATCGCATGAGGTAGGTAGGTGTCTAATTAGTTCCGACACACACAAGCAGTCATGAGAACTATATTCATTTCCAATAGAAAAGTGTTTGGGATAAATTGAGTCCATCGCAGGTGGAGTGAGCTTTTAAGGTGAAGTAAACTCGTTACTTATTTTGCATTTCTGTATTTAGTAATATCAGAACCTTTTTTTCCTGGTTATTTATGTACAAAACATCCGTGTCAATTCAAATTATCAAAACAGTTAAGTAAAAAGCTCATATAGTTAAAAGTTTGACCATTTCGTCGGTTGATTCGATTCACCAGCTATGGGATTAATTATTCCACAACAACTAGGCAAATTATGAAAACCAAACAAATAAAACTTTTAAATTTTACAAAACTTTTGTCAAGACTAAATGCATCACTCGGAATACAAAATGCTTCACTCGTGAGAAGATACGAGCGCCTCGGGGGACAAAATAGGGGAAATGAGTCATAAGACGAAATATGTTATTCAGAAAAAGAAATGTGCCAAATTAGTCATTTGACTTTTTTTAGTCCGAGCATACCGTGATTTATTTAGTTGGTTTTAATAACTTTCCCAATTACAAAAATTCACCAAAAACTATAAACACAATTTAGTTTAATGAATCTGCCTGCGTGTGTCTGCCTATTGACAGGATCCATCGAGCTGGAAATTATTTTACAGACATATCAACATTCAAATTAATCACAATATAATATGATTTAGTTTATTGTGATAAAACATATAATTACATCACACTTTTTCTATAATTATTATTTACTTCACCTTTGTCCGCATTCGGGACAAGGATTCCGAAATTTAATGCAAACGGTGAAAATATATTTTGGGGTAATTACTACAACTGGGTATCTTCAGAATTAGCATTTTTGAGTTACCCATTAACAACACATTTTTGCATCTTCCTCCATGAATGCTTCAAATAGGCAAGCCGTGATTCATTAAATTATATTACACCAAAACTCCAGGCACACAGATTGCCAAACATCCAGATCGCTGTCGGGAAATTAAAAATAAAGGAGAAGTTTTTAATTTCAATTTAATTGTGCAATTAACTTTGCTGGACATGTATAAGTAAGTTTTAAATGTGATTCCAATTCACTGTACTATTTCAAATGTAATAAAATCTATTACCCATTAATCCGGAAAATTAGTGCGTCAAATTGTGCGGCAAAGTTACTTGAAAATGAACATATAAAAAATATTTCAATAAAAACAAACTACTTTGAACGACATCACCGGTTCATATAAAACAACCAGCGATAAGAGAGCTGTGGAAGATATCCGGTTTACTTACCGAAACAGACCAATCGGCAGAACTGACGGAGAATAAGCAAAAGAGAACCACCGATGTCACATGCGGAGAAATTTCGGAAATACAAAACTTCATTGCGCTGATAATACGATGTATAAAAATAAAGAAAAAAAATTGACTTAGTTTAACCCATTGCACCACTAATAAAGATGACACAATTAGTTCATACAACACACTATTTAATTTGGACACATTTTTTTATTACAATAACATTAAGACTAAATTAATATTTTGTAATAAATAATGAGAAATAAATTGTGATTATTACATTTTATTATGAAATCAGCAACCCAAATATACTTATTTATGTCATTTTTATGAATAAATTTATTGTCATTTGGTTTGAATGTAAAAAAATCAACGATGTTCGAGTACTTCACAAAAGTCAACAGATGGAAGAGTTGAGGAAATGTGGATGTTCAAACATGGGCAGAATGGTGAATGTTACAGTGTGTAAAGTGGCCACTTAAACCAGCCATTGACAGGTCATAAGTCCTGTAAATGCCTAGACTTCCATATTCCCTTCTCAAAAATGTTTTCCCCCTCTGTTGAAATAAATTTAAATAAAAAAGTTTAAAAAATCACTTTCAAGACAAACCGGCGAATCGTTGGCTTTGTGAGTCAATGACAAATTGACCTTGGCCGGCAATTCGCCGGCTTTGTGCTGCAATAGGTTAATATTCTATTAACAAATAATAAAAAACCTCTGGACTTCATTTGAATTTTCATGTACGATAATTTAAATGTATGATTTGTCTATTTATAGCATTCAGGAAGGATAAAAAAAGAAATATGTTTTTAGTGGCTGACTCACAAATGCTGATTTTGAAGTAACCTAGTTGTTATGATTACCCCGCTATATATTTTTGAATGCAGAATAATTCCACAGGTGTGTGGCCCCTCGCTCATCCAATACCATGATTTAACTATCTTTATATAGGTACTCCGCAGAATTCGCTGTTCCCAGCTAAACTCCGTTCAACGAGACAAACGGTTTCGAGTCGGTGGTGCAACACGAGTTGAGGCACGTTTTCATTAGACTGTTTACTCGAGCGATGGCATGATTAAATTAACTAATAGAAATAATAAACAAATCTAACACAATCCACAGATTTAAAATATTTCCTGTTAACACTTCGCGGTCATGCCGGCTTTAGCCCTCCAAATCGTGTCTCATTTAGGAAATGACGGCTATAGCCTACGTGTAACTGAAGTAATTATATGGTAGGAGATATTGTGTCCCTATAAAAAAGTGTCCCAGTATGTTAGTCAAATAAGATTTATTTCAAATCAACAACTACGGTCTAATAAGAAGTGAAATATTCCAGAAAATAGGAAACCTATGATATGTGTCCGTATGAGTGGATCCTATCCGTAATGTAATTAAGGACTATTTCACAAAAAAAGTTAACATTTCTTCCATTTTTTTATATCTTTTTTCTCATTGAAGACTGGCGAAGCTATTGAATTATTTATTATATTTTTGTTATCAAAAACATTTTTCACTTTGTGGTATGACATTTTACACTTATTTGTTTATAAATTTGTATAAACCACTTAATTTTTTCAATTACACTTCGACCGGTCTCGAGGTTACTACCTCATCGTCAGGAATTTAACTAACTTATAATTACACGCGTTGCTATTTATATAATAAAATATTGTATGAAAGAGACAGAAAATTGAAAGAAAGAGAGAGAAAGAAGATAAAATAAATCATAACGGGAATAGTTTTAAAAGAGGACTCGAAGTTCAATTTAATTGATTATTTATTATTTGAAGTTTTTGATTAATGGCTTTACTAATTTCTAATCGTTCTAAATTATCTAAACGAAAACCATTTTTATTGACATGCAAAATTTCTACACACGTTTCTTGATTAAATTCATGGTTTTCGGATATAAGATGATTTGCGAATTCTGAAAAATTATTATTACTCAGACATCTTATATGTTCTTTGATTCTAACTTTAAATTTACGTGAAGTTTTTCCAATATAGAAATTTGGGCAATTTAAACAATTTAATTTATAAATTCTCGAATGATTTAATTTACCATCCTTATCTTTACAATTTGTTAATATTTTACCTATGTTATTATTAGTATAAAAAGCTGGCTTCGTAACCTCGAAGCCTTAGTAACCTCGAAACCGGTCGAAGTGTAATTAAAAAAAATAAATTAAGTGGTTTATTAGTGTTTAATTTATAAACAAATAAGTGTGAATTATTTATTATTTACCTTCATTCGTTTGATTTTCAATACCCAATATATGTTTTAATAGAAGTATTATTGATTGGCTAAAGGAAATTTCACCACAGCAATTAACCCGCCGATGTGCAAGAAACGTGTGTACAATTTTTTTTATTTTTTTTAAATTTGGGTTAAAAAAATACCTGTCTACAGAGATTCTAAAATACTCTAAATGTAGTTAAATACATAAATACTTCTCGTCTTGTTGAGCGGAGTTTTAACTGGACATTGTCGGGTCCGTGCAAAAGATGAGAATATTTAAAACGATAATATTTACTTTTTTATTTGTTGAAATAAGTTTAAACGGTCAATTTGGATGAATGACTACGTACTCAGAAGAAGCGTGTCCGTTTGATTCAATTATGAAAAACCTTCAATTCGGACAAAAAGCAGTACACGAGATATAGGAACATCGGCAAAGGCTGCCAGCCCATAATAAATAATAATTACACTTATTAAATTTACTATGGGCCTGATTCAAAATAGCAGATTTGCACAGTGGCATATTATGTTTGTAATGGTTGGAGATTAGATTCTAGAATTTTTACAATGTGCACATCGTTCTTCATATTTTGTTATTAATGGCATAATCAACATAATTCCACATCTATCTGATACATCACGCCAAGCCAAATATTATTTATATTATATTATACAAAGGAAATATGAATGGATTTCTTAATCACATACTGCGTCAAATGTAAGAAATTACAATTTGAGTACCTGTCTCACATGTAAGTAATGTGGAATACAGGTAAACGTTTTTATGTTAGATTTAAGCCGGTTGGTGCCGGCGTGGGATTTCCCGGTTCGGCCTACACCAGACGACAGTAGGCGCCGCGATTCTGATAGCAGACACACTTTTACACATTGTTTTATTCTATTACCGTGTACGCGAGCACCCTATTGTGTGTGTAATATTGTTTCCGAGTTAGTTTTCGTTTTGTTTTTAAGAAAAATAAAAAGGTATGATTATATATTTTGATTATTTTTTTTGAAATAAAAAGAATATTCAAATATTTGTAGTTTATGCTATGATTCTGCAAGAAGGGAAGTAACAATCAAAGCAAATGAAATTAGATGCTTTTTTTAAAAAGTGTGAGAATTTAATTTAGTACTGACGAACTGGTGAGTTAGTATTTATTATAAAAAATTCATTATTTATATCAAAGGATTATTCTTTATTTTGCAAATGAATTTAAACTGTATTTTTTATAATTCATTTTGAATTTATATTGGATATGTATTTAATAAACATGTTAGATTGTTGTTAGAATTTCGACACGGAACCTAACCTTATATCTTCCATTATATTTGTGTTCATTTGACGCCGGTGTCTCTTGGAACGGAACCCCGGCGTACAACGACTTTTACCTGTATTACATTCTAGGTACCTCCCTCACATGTAAGTGACGTGTAATATTACATTCTAGGTACCTGCCTCACATGTAAGTGACGTGTAATATTACATTCTAGGTACCTGCCTCACATGTAAGTGACGTGTAATATTACATTTTGGGTACCTGCCTCACTTTTAAACCATCTTGGTATTGTAATAATTTAATTAACTATTATTTTTCAAATCAAAACACAAATAATCAGTCCACAGGCAACCGTCTTTACGGTTAGAGGAATCTGTATGTAACTGATGATTTTCTAAAAAATGTTTTACAAATAAATGTCACTATGTGCACTGACATATAACAAATAGACACGTTATTGCCTTACTATCAGTATGTCATAATTAAGGAAAATTGCCTTCCCGTCAACAATTCGAAATATAGAAAAAACACAATCACTGTAGCTACGAGAGAAGTTCTCGGTGTTATTAATTATGTGCTTTGAAATTGCGAAAAATGCATTAAAAATATAACTAATTATCTACACATTTATTGAATAAAATTGGATTGACTAATAAAATTATACATCTGCTCTGTTTCGAGCAGCTGTAGTTGAAATTAAAGTATTTTCTCATCACACATGATGGCGGCTTATTTTTACAAAAGTCTGTTAAAGAATGAAGACGCAGATGGCGTAATCAAATTATAATGCGATTTCCTGGCCCTTGTAATGTGTCTATTGAATAAATTCTAAGTCATCGGCTATCTGGCACTCTAACAGTATTATCAAAATGTGTTTTTGCTCGTATTCTAGTGAGCTTTTTGTTTAAAAATAAAACAATCCACGTGATATAAAATAATATTATACAATTTATTGATTTTATTTGTATTTATGGTATATAAGAATTTTTATTGATACAACACAATACTGTCGAATCAATGGGAAGTTAAAATTTATCTTCAATTTTATCTACAAAGTAAAATCAAGTTTTGTGTGTGAAAAATAGAATACGCATACAATTTTTTCGCAAAACATGTTCAGTTACAGGTAACCGATGAAGATATCTTAAATTTTCATACAAATATACACATTTTCGTATATAAATATAGATTTTACTTTATGCGGTCTCGATATGTACCGATGAAGATAGCGTTCGTAATCGCAGCCCGGGTCTCTTATATCCAGGTTCGACTGTAGTAATAAATAATAACATTGAAAATTGACATAATTATTAATATCAAAAATATAATAAACCGATACAACCGATACAATTTAAATAGATTGATAACACCCGTTTCAAAAATGTCTGCCTCATGGGCGCGGTTAGGCATTTGCCTTCCACACGCGAGGTCCCGGGTTCGAAACCCGGCAAGGTAGACTGTTGAAGATTAATTTAAAAGGGTGTTATTCACTGCAATATTTCATAGTCTCTGAAGTGTAAGAGTTATCATCTTACTTTCGATATTCGCTGCACTAGTTTACTAGCCCATTTTCAACCAGAGCTGTTTTAAAACAACACGTACCTCAAAAATTATTTGCGAAGAAAGCACTGACCCTATTTACTTGTGGCTTTTTTAGAATGAAGAAGTTCTGGAAGAAATTGGATAAAAAACGTATTCTTACATGCGGTAAAAATTAGAGCATTAAATTGAAGGGCAAAGTTTCTTGAAAATGTATAATTTTTTTTTTTATGATTTTTTATAAAAACAAACTACTTTGAACGACGTCACTAGTTCTTCAGAATTCACTAAAATAAGAGTTGTGATAGATTTCCAGTTTACTGTAACGCAATTGAAAAATCGGCAGAACTCATCGAGAACTTGAGACGTCAAACGCAGAATAATTTTAAAAATACAAAACTTAAAAAAATCACAACGTTGTTAATACGATACATAAAAAAAAATCTTTTTTGGCTTAGAATAGTCTATTAACAAATAAAAAAAAAATACAAAAAGTGCATCGTTTCTGGCAAAACTATTTTTTCGTTTTGTTGAGTTCACTGCGAGCAAACTTTATACATTAAGCAAACTGCCATATTTGCGTCATTTAAAATTTCGTCACCCGAGGGAGCTTTTTTCATTAAACTTGAAAGCTTATTTTGACTTCATCATAATTTTTTCTAGTATATATTATAAGTATATAAATAAAAATGGTTACGGTTTTTTTCCCTCTTTTAAATGCATTATGTGAATATAAAATATGTTTTAAAATGTTTGATTTATCTCCATACTGATTTATTTTCATCAAGTTTTTTACCCCACAAACCACGTTTTGTAAAATAAAATAATAAATATTTTTTTGAAATTTCAAATAATATCCGTACATAAATATAATCAAATATAATTATTTTTTACATCTTAAAAAATAATTCGGATGAAAATGATTCGATACGAATGACAAAAATATAAACATCACCTTACAATAATATTTTTGCAGATTTTCAATTTTCGCATTGACCCGACAACATTAAGAAATAATTAAAATAATTTTCTCGTCTTGTGCGATGTTTTTATGCACAATAAAATTGAAGTACAATTATTTTTTATTTTAATGGATGAGTTGAATTTCTAAAATAAATAATTCTATACTGGTGCTAAAAAAACAATTGACTTT
The DNA here is from genome assembly GCF_059751315.1 of Micrasema longulum. NCBI lineage: Eukaryota > Metazoa > Arthropoda > Insecta > Trichoptera > Brachycentridae > Micrasema > Micrasema longulum. Next base: position 97,352 of record NW_028277241.1, read on the forward strand.
TGAAAAATACAAATAAATATAAAATAGAAATAAATTATACACTTACATGTTCATAAGAAATTTGTGTTAAAACGATTTAAGTGCTTAGCTAACGAAAAACTGACTTAGTTATTAGAGAAAGCCCATACGAAAAAAAGCTTTAAAGATTTATTCATTGCAATACTTACTGAAATTAAAAAGTGGTAAGTTTATTATTTTAATTATTGGTATTGCAATTTTTTTCTGCTCCTGTCCTTTGAAATATTTTAAGGCTTTACTAAAATTAACTAATTTAATTGAATAAACATATCCTTTATTCAATCCTGAATTATCCTAGACCCCAAAACATAAAATTTGCAGGTGAGCGATTTTTTTCAACTTCACAAATGTTGTACGTTCCAAAATATTGAAAACGCCATATTATTGTAAAATTGTTAAAAGCGAAAGCATCTAGAAAGAATTTAAAAAAATATAAAAGATAGTTTAGATAAACGATAGTGCTTGGCGTTTAAGATAAACGGAAATGATTGAATAACTTGAAAAGTATTGCATTTTTGGCATTTCAGATTATACAGAAAGGAAGGGAATTTCACAGAGAATCACATTCTATATAAAGAAAGCATTAAACAAATTGGAGTTTAGAAAAGTTCAGAATTGAATAGACATACTGTAAGATGTTTGATGAATTTTTCAGTTTATTATCAGTTTGAATGAATAAGTGAAAAAGTGTAAGATTTATTTTTTTAAATTTAAATCTGTCAATCAGGCAGTGCTTTCCACTCACTCTGTAATGCCTTATGCATCATTAGGTGTGGATAAGAGAATGATGATAACTTACTGTTTAATTGAGCCAAAAGCCAAAAATTTAATAGAGGAGAAAATTATGCGAGAATTTGACGGCGTAAAATGTCCTGTGTAATATTTCGAATTTACGGTTCACGGATCCGAGGTTCAAACCCCGCCCTGTCGCGGATTAATTCCACCATTTTCAACCATAAAGTTATTAGAGACTATTTAAATAGCCCCAGATGTTAAATATTAGGGTACTAAAAAATTGGGAAGATGTTATTTTTTTGCATGTAAAAAAAGTTTATATTTGAATGTTTACAAACAGCATTTGTTTTTCGGGCATCTCAATCAGATTATTTCCTTAAATTCCTTAGAATTTCTACATTTATTTATTTTTTTATTGATTCTTGGTAATACTAAAATAATATTAAATGACATTCGATACAATTTAAAAAATCGCAATCCTAAATAGAGTGCACCCCTGTTGTAAGAAGAGTAGAGTTTGACATTAGCAATAACAATTCTGTTTTTAAAAAAAAAAAAAAAAAAATGTTTTGAAATTCAACCATAAAAAAGTACCTAGGTACCTACTTAAATTCAATATTTGAATATTAATAACTCATCTTTTTGTCGGCCTCATGGTGTAATGGTCAGCGCATTTGCCTACCACGCAAGAGGTCTCGGGTTCGATTCCCGACATGGTTGTTTTAAAATGTTATTTAAAAGGGTATTTTTACACTAAAGGCGGATCACCTTACCTTCATGTAACAACAATGATCAAGATACGCTGCGATTGGTATACCAATGCAGTGCCCTATGCACCATTAGGTGCGGAAAGTGAATGATGATGATGCATAATTCATCACACGTACTGAAGAATTATATATAATATGGCTGGTGTTATTGGACAGTTTTTTTTTTATTTTGCTTTGGGCAGCAGCAAATCACACAATGACGAAACGAAAAGATTGAAATGTCAAACTCAATGTCTAATGTCACTTAGTATATAGTTTATCAAAAGTTCGAATATTGAAAAATCGTTTGGTGAACCAGTTAGGTCCGCAGTAATTTATGATTTTCATCTATTGGCTTATGGGATTTCTCTAATAACCATTTCAAACTACACTATTTTACATTACTGTTTGATGTAGAATATTTTCATTATATTTATTAATAAATATTTCACTGTAACCGTCTACAATAAATTAATTAAAAAAGTTTTATTATTTGTATCATCCAAATTACTTCCCGCACCAAAGGCGATACATTTCAAAACCAGAAAGAAATTTGCTCAATATTGGCGAAAAGTTTGTTTGCAAAAATACTGACAAAATGGAACATTTACAGATTACGCAATTTCACAAAAATGGACCTCCTAGACTGAGGAACGAATTTAATATTGATGTAATCCCTCGAGGGTTGAATCCAGGCATATCTACAACAATACAGACATGCTCAAAATAGTGTCATTACTATTGCAAACGTACATTACATAAATATATCAATCAGATCATTAAAAAAAAACAAATTCTTTTTTAATGTAGTTTTAAAGTGGTAATACTTTTAAAAAATACATTTTAAAAATTATCATTTTAAAACAAAGGGACTCTTTAATTTTGAAAATAAACACAATATTTTTTGGTGTACATATCGTCATCTTGTTGGTGAAAAGTACTGAGCCACGATATCATGGTTTTGTGAAAAATGACTACGGTTGACTAGTTAAAAAAATACACCTTTCCGTCATAGTACTGAAATTTGACCAGCTAGATTGAGGGAATATTAATTACCAGATACACTGAGAATTTTAAAGAAAAAAAATATCATTATAAAAGAGATATAGAGTACAAGTCTTTTCACCAACCATCAAGACAACGATAGGTTGCAAAATGAAATCTGTCCATTTTTTTTTCATTGAATTTTGTAAAGGACTTTATGACTTGACAATTTTTTAGTCAAATTAATTTTACAGAATAAACCATCTAACAATATCTCATTGGCTGGATGCAGAAAAAACAGTTTTTTTATGTATTCATGTCCGCCAACATACTATTTACACTGTGCACAAATTTTATAACTGTATTCACAATAATTAATTAATAATTCTTATGTATGTAGAAGCATTTTAAGTGAAAAATGTATTTAATAAACTAGTATAGTGCGTTTGAATTTTTGATAAGCCTATGTCAATTTGTTAGTGCCTGACAGTCAACCGAGCAAAAATACAATTTTCAAGATTTCAATGGACCGTATTTAACTTTAAATGACTTTACTGAAAATTAAAAGACATCGGTAGTAAAAAGACGGCTACAGCCCACGTGAAGCTGGGCCCCGATTACAATGGGAAGTTAACGTTTATCTTCAATTTTATCTACAAAGTCGAATTAAGTTTTCTGTATGAAAAGCAGAATATGCATACAATTTTTTCTTCTAAACATGTTCAATTATAGGTTACCGACGAAGATACCTTAAATGTTCATGCAAATATACTCATTTTCGTACACAAATATCGATTTTTCTTTATAGTTAGTCGAAGATAACTCTGTTAACTTCCTATTGTAATCGAGGGCCTGGAGAAATTATACAGTAAGAAGAGATACTTTATTTATTTACTTTATAGATCGTCAGCTACGGCCCAATCAGGAGCGAAATATTTAAAAAAACAAGAAAGTTATGATACGTACCCGCATGAGTGGATTCTGTGAGAAAAAGATTCCGCGAACGAGCTAACATAGTTCTGCATCCAGCTAATAATTTTTTCATGCAAGATTTGATCAGGAAAAATATCTGACATCGCTCCGAAGGCTTCTGATGTTGAATTTTATATAAAATTTTTAGTTAAACAGTTTTTTCACCTTTGCTGAAATACGCACGTTTTGTAGATCATTTTGCGATGGAAATGACGAAAAAAAAGGGCAACATTTGTTCCTATATGCCTTTGGAACATAACGGATTCACATACACATATATGCAATTAGTCTCGTATATAAAGTTAGTGTCCATAATTATTTTCATTCCTGGTGGGGATTTGTCACTTTAACCGCACCTCACTCGTCGCAATAACGTAAATAAGTTAGACCGGCACCGCTCTCCGCGGAGAGTACTTAACCATTTCTGTGTTTCCATCTATTTTATTATAGCGCACAATCAGGGCAGAATACGTCACGCGTTTACTGTCCCTTTCACATATTTTCTATATTATCGACGCAGCAACGAATTCAGCTTCCTCAGTTTTACGACGCCGGCCTTCGCAACGCTCAGAGGGTGACGGGAAATGTTTTAACGTAAGAAAACCCGCAATGAGAAAGTGCAGTGCGTTCTTTTTACAGTTTCTACTATTTTTTTGTCTTTCGAGAATATAAAAAAGTGTCAAAATCTGAATGATTATTTTTACACGGGCAAAATCAAATTATAAGAGGCCTGTTTTATTTCGGTAATAACAAAGTCACGGAAAGACTGCTTTTATGACGAGTGTAAACAAACCTGAAAGTTTTTTGTCCGTTACCGTGACGGAACCTCGTTTTTTTATAATGTGAAATTTGCCACTCGCGACATGATCTCTTATTAACTCTGCCCAGAGATCCCCTCGCTTACGATGTAAAACATGAAAGTAATCAATGCGGCTTGACACGTCCGCAGCCATGCTGGCTATTGCCGTCAAAATCGAGTCTCTTATTTAGGAAATAACGGCTACAGACATCGGTCCGAAAGACACTGGTAGAGAAAATACGGCAATAGCCTATGTGAAACGATTATAATAATTGTTGGCCAAATACGATCTACTTCAAACCATCAACCACAGTCCGGTCGGAAGTGGAATATTAAAAAGAAAAAAAGTTATGATGTGTCCGTACGAGTGGACGGAGAGTGTTGCCATTTTGAAATTTTGCCATGAAATTGATTAAAAATAAAATTTCTGATAACACTGGACTTCCTCATCGAACGGTGTTCTGTATCTAGGCAGCCGTCGAACATGTTCACGAGGCGGGAGGTGACTGCGATACGATATCGCACAAAGTGGACTCGGAAGTCCGGCGACCCGAAGCCCGCGGTCGCTCCGCAATGAACGCAATCGGAACGAGCCGCCGAAGAGCCGGGGACAATAGTCTCTGTACAAAATACACAAGTAACAATAACACAGGGCGGCGGCAGCCGACACGGCCCGCCGGTTAGAAACAACACTTCATTTTGTACACAAAAATCTCAAATCTTACAAATTAAATAAAACTTATTTTTAATAATATTTTCACAGTTCTTCTTCACTCGTTCGCTACAGTGTCCCGTCAGAATAATTTCGTAATATATTATATTATTTGTTTAACTACAACATTCTGAATTTTGTGTTTATAAGGACTCCTCGAAGGCCGCCATCAAATCACTCTGCATGTTCATGTCTATCTGGCCGGCCATCTGAAACGGAAACATTACATTTAACATACGACGTATAAGCCGAGTATCGTTTCTTCATTTCTAATTTATTTACTTTACTGCGCAACATTACTTCCTCACAATTCAATAATTAGATGAATATTAAATTGTTTTTTTTATATATGATGTACTTTTGTCTACCAAAAGAAAAAATGATGCTTGAAACAGAGATTACTTATGACCTGTAATTATTTTCGCAATCGCTTTCATACGAGCGCGAGTTCGCCTTTCACTCGTCAAATTATTTCTGAGCTGCACGATAGTGCGGGTAACTTTTCCAAAATTATAAACTTTAGGATTATTTTTCTATTTTTTAAAACATCTTTGTTTCTCCAATTTTTCTGGCTATTGATTTTTCAGAGTGAGACGTCGTTGCGCCAGTAATATCTGCTAATTAAACATTATTTTTAACTACTAATTATAAGTAACTGACCGCCTCTCTCCTGCGGCGCTCCTGCTCGCGCTGGCGCTGGCGCTCGCGCTCGGCGGCCGCCTTGTCGGCGGGGCTGCGCGGCTGCGGCGTCGCGGGCGCGGCGGGCGGCGCGACCGGCGGCGCGGGCGCGACGGGGGGCGCGACGGCAGGCGGCGCGCGCGGCGGCGCGGGCGGCGAAGGCGTGGGCAGGGACACGCGCGCCCCCGCGGCACCAGCCGTCTCGTACAGCGGAGGCCACTCTGGCTTCCTGAAAGATTCACTATAGTTAGAGCTACAACCGGATAAAGAACACATAGACACGAATAATATTCACTTATTCTATTTTAATTAGTACACCCGTTTTAAACATTAATATTGTAAGACAATGACACATTTTAAATTGATTATGTCGGTTGATTATCAGTTTGACAGTGTGACAGGTGACGGGATATTATATATAGGCTATTTTTTTCAAAAATATATAAGACAAACACCATATTTCACACAAGTAGAATCATGCGTTAAACATATTCTTGTCACAATTTGTTGTCCTGTCAGAAATTGTATTATATATTGTGTTGTGTACGTAATTGGTGCTGTGTTAGGTTTATGTTTTTTTGTAATAACACTGTAATTTTACTGATATAGATAGCACTGTGTGCTCAACTTAAACTTAAATAAAATAAAATAAAAATATATTAGTATGAGCCCGAAACAAAACAGCAGTCGACGTTATGGGTGTTTTAAGATAAGCGAAATCCAACAAAAGTTGTTTGCGGACAAAGCACTTCAAAACAAATGGTCGCCTGTTTTTATGGAAAAACTGGACATGTCGCAAACTGTACCTTTGGTGCAACTTAAAACGGTCAATTCTGAATGGTACAAAACCATTTGTTTGCCAGAAGTCTTCGCAGAAATAAGAAAAACCAACCGCCGACGAAAGATCATTCTCCAGCACGACAATGTGAGATCTCATTCATCGGCAGAAACAATTGAATATTTAACAGGTCGAAACATCAAATTTGCCAACCAATGACTTCTTTTTATTCCCGAACATCAAAAATAAATTGCGAGGTCAACGTTTTTCGGTACCTGAAGAAGCGGTTGATGCTTTTAAAATGCATGTTTCGGAGGTACCTCAGTCTGAGTGGCGAAAGTGCTTCGAAAATTAGTTCCGAATGCAAAAGTGTATTGATCATTGTGGAGAATATTTCAAAAAACAGTAAAGCCATTTCTGATAATAATTTTTATGTTTTTTTTTTACTATGGTCCCGAAATATAAAAGGCAATCCTCGTATGCGTGCTTCCGCTTTCCATTATGCTGTATCCCAACTCAACACGGGGCTCTTGGCTTCATAGAGTTAGAGATACGTTATTATTTAATTGTAATAAATGTATTTGTGTGAATAAACTAATTTTAAAAAATGAATTGAATTATTGAAACAAATTTAAGATCATAGTATGATTTCTGCAGATTAATATTGTTAAGACAGTATTGTTACCTCGGCTTGTCGGGTTCATCCTCGGCCGGATCCCTCTTCCTCTCGCTCTCCTGGCGCTGGCGCTCCTTCTCCGCCTGCTCCTTCTTGCGCAGCTCCTGGAAGGCCCTCTGCCGGTCCAGCTTCTCCCTCGCCTGCTTCTTGAAGGCCTACACCGTGCGCACGAGCCTCGTTAGTGGGGACAGACTTAATAGCTTTTTTGCAAGACATCCATTTGTGGCTTGTGAGTTTTTATCAGATACATACAGATGTGTACAAATGTAAAGTAAATAAAATTGTTTCAATATTTTTTAAATGCCGGATTTTCATTTATTTTTAATTAAAAAAATATTTGTACCAATATGGGTTTTAATGGAGTTAAAAAAAAAAAAAAAACAAGAAAAGTACAAAATTGTTTACAAGCTATAAATAACATGATTCAAATAGAAAACATTTAAAAACTCGACTAAACCTTTGTTTGGGGATTAAAGGGTTAAAGACAAATATTAGAAGATTTTTTAGACAAAATTAATCAAATGAATCGAAATCAGGCAACTATTTAGAATCAATATTTTGAGTTTGTCCAAATTTTTGTAGACAAGGACTGGATTCAACTCCCCGGGGAGCTGTTTATATTAACATATTACAACAGAGATGAAGAACATTTAAGAAAAGGTAATATAAAAGTCTGGGCATCTACAGGGCTTATGACCTGTCAATGGCTGGTTTAAGTGGCCACTTTACACACTGTGTAACATTCACCATTCTGCCTATATTTGAACGTCTATATTCCTTAAATTCTTTAATCTGTTGATATTTGTGAAGTTAAAGAGCTGAAACTTACTTTCTGTTTTGGTTAGTTGTTACTGCACTTACCAGAAAGCTGTCTTCCATGGCTAGGTTGGGCTTGCTCTGCTGGGCAGCCTGGTTACCCGACCCTTGGGGACTTCTAGCCAAAAAGGACCAGGAAGTGGCGTTCTTCACATTCTGTTCCTGCTTCGGTTTCTGCTTGGCTAGGCGATAGTAGAAGTTGGGCTTCAGCGGTGGCTTTTCGTCCTTGACATGCGGCGCGGGAGCGGGCAGCGCGGGCGGCTGGACGGCCGCGGCCGGGAACATCGAGGAGATGGCGGGCTGCTGGTCGTACACGGACAGCATACTGGTCGGGCTCATATCGCCGATGGGGTTCATGAGAGGGATCATCGGATCTCCGTAAAATTGGTTTTGTTTCATGAGGCCGTTCGGCGACGGGAGGAAATCTTCGCCCTTGACGTAACTCATCACGGCCGACATGTCCGATTCGAGTCTTTCGAACTGGGCGGCAAAGCGGTTTGTCTGGTCCACAAAGTGCTGCTTATCGTCCAGCGGCCGGAGAAGGGGGTTGCCGGGGCACACGGTGAACCTGCCCATCCCGTAGGCCGACTGGTCCTGCCGCTCCTGCTCCAGGCTGGCGAGGGAGTGCTCCAGGGAGTCGTATAGGTCATGCGATGCCAGGCGAGGCTGCATCCCGTCCGGCTTCTTCTTCACGCCGTTCTGCTGCCCGACGGGGTTCTGGTTGTGCGCCTGGTGCTGGTTGTTGTTGTGGCCGGGCGCGGGCTGCGCGGCGGGGGCGAGGGCAGCCACGGCCGGAGGCGCGGGCGCCTGCGGGGCCGGCGGCGGGTGGTGCGCGGGCGCGGGCGGCGGCTCGGGCGGCGCGGGCGCGGGGGGAATGGCCAGCAAGTTGGCCATGGGCACGGGCGTTATGATGGGCGTGGGTGTGGGTATAGGCGCGGGCGCGGGCGCGGGCGCAGGCGCGGGCGCGGGCGCGAGCGCCGGCGCCGGCGGCGGCGGGGTGGGCACCTTGGGGGGCGGCGCGGGCGGGGAGGGCTTGCGGGCCGGCGGCTGCGGCGGCGGCGGGGCGGCGACGGGCGCGGGCGCCGGCGGGGCGGGGGCGGCGACCGGGGCGGGGGCGGCGACGGGGGCGGGGGCGGGAGCGGAGACTGGGACTGCGGGCGGCGGGGGCGTGGAGCGCGGAGGCGACGCCGGCAGCGCAGGGGCGGGGGGCTTCTCGGGAAGGGGTTGCACCAGCGGGGGTTGTTTCTGGAAAGGCAATATTTATCGGTCCCATATGCAGAATTATCAAAGCCCAATATTATATTATTTCGACTAATTTATTTATTTATTTATTGAATGACAGGTATCACTTACAGCAGCTGTGGGAGGGGTCATGTTCTTCTTCACCTTTTTCTTGGTAGGTTTTCCAGAGCCTAGGGAATAAATAAGCCAAATGCTTTATTAGGAAAATTGTATTTATATTCTGGCGATTTTAATGAACTTTTTAAATAAATAAACCCCTTTATATACAGAACTTTTATTCGGTATTACCATTGCTGATTATTGCAATATTCCCAAAAATAAACTAAACTAAACTTAATTCTTACCCACTTCGTTTACACCCCTTTAATATAATAATATGCCTTTTCAAAAGGACAGACATTTATGAAAAACGTAGATAAATTTTAAGTAGATGACGACCATGAAGTTTCGCATAAATAAATTGTCTATGTTTTTATGAATGTATGTATGTGTATGTGCATGGGTGTATGTACGTGTGTGTGTATGTACATGTGTATATATGTGTATATTTATGTATATGTGTGTATATATGTGTATGTCTGTATGTATATGAATCAAAATGTGTATCCGAATAAGTTAATATTTTGTTTGTCTGTGCTCTATATTAATTTGTTAACTATTATAATATATTAAAATGTAATTGCCTAGCTTGGAACGGGGTATGTACCCTTGTTAGCTGGGCAAAGTGAACATGGAATTGTATTTTGATAAAGAGTGTGAATAAATGAATAAAAAATAAAATAAAAAAATTTCCAGTAGCACTGAACTTGCTAATTTCAGATATTTCATCAAATCCCTTATCCGCACACTGTGCTACATGGGACACCTGTTACAGTAAGGTGGGTGGGGTAATCAGTCTTACGCTTCGATTGCCATTCCAAGGACGATGAAATACTTCAGTGTAAAACCACCTGCGAAAACAAATAGTAGGTGAAAGCGCCAACCGCTACGCTACACTACGAGGCGGACTTTTCTCCACTGTAGGAAACATTCTCCAAGATTCTGATTCTATTACACACACAGAACTGTTGTCTTGATCCGCCAGGACACAGGAAAAATTGTTTTTATATTGGTCATATGCTCTATTCGTTGGACCCCGGGGATGCTATTCTGAATCTTCTCGATGAAAAAAGAAATTTAGGTTTTTCTTGCATGCAACTAAACTTGCGACCATATATGAAGCAAAGTGTAGTCGCATGCAAAAAATAAAAATCTGAAAATAAATAAACACTAAATCCCGCGAGCAGGTTTAGAATAGCACCCCAGGAACTAATTAATAGTGAATATAGAGATACCACTGTATTGTCTAATTTGTGTATTGAATAAGACTTTGTCTGTAGTTTATAAATAAATATAATATTGGCTGGTGGGAAGATATTATCGTAGACTCACAAATCATAATCCCAAGGTGCGAACGTTGCTTTACCACAACTTCATTCAGACTTTTGAATTATTATTGATAACTTATATAGTGCCATTACAATACTCTTGTGAAATAAGACTCATTAAAAAAAAAAGAGAGACTCATTAAAATAGCGTGGATGCTTGGCCTAGAGAGAGATAATTATTCTTATGCTGAAATAGAGTCAATGTTAAATATTTCTAGTCTGCAAAAACGTAGAACTAATATTGACTCCATATATATGTTCGGCATACTAAATGGTGTAATCGATGTTCAATCATTACTGGGACAAGTAAAATTCAATATTCCGACTCGTAGATTGAGAAACAATGAAGTACTGTTCATCGATCAGCATAGAACAAACTATGGCCTAAATTCTCCAATGACCCGCCTTTGTCGTATTGTTAACTCAAGACAAGATCTGGACTTTTTTGGTTTAAGTGTACAACGATTTAAACGAGCACTAAATAAATAGTCCAGATCTTGTCTCGATGTCCCTTATGTTTGTCAATGCTTCTTTCTTTTTTTTAAAAATGTTTTAAACTATTCTTTTATTGTAATATTTAAACCTTATAAATTGTATACATGGACAATGTCCGTTAATAAATAAATAAATTAATAAATTACTGATATGAAGAATTAGAAAAAAAATACCTCAATTCTGATGGTATATTTATGGTCAAGGTCAATCATGGCTGATTTGCTTAAATCTATTTTAACGATTGTTGGTTTTTGGCGTATTTCTAAAGTAACTTTTCCAAAGCGAATCTAGTCCAAGTTATTGAGACTGTAATGAAAGGTGTTGCTTCTCTGCGGAGATTCATTCTTGGAAGATTAAAATCAGGAGGGCTCTGGTACTGCAGGGACGGGAGCCAGGCAAATGAGGCAGGAGCGAGAGAGAGGAAGAGAGCCTACGCACCGCCTCATATAGCCTCTGTTCGTCGCTCCATTTATAAACCAAAATATGCATATAATGCACTGGAACCTCCCACAGAGGAACACCTAAACGGGGCCTTTGAGATATTATGAGAACAGCGCTGTATAAGTTATCCTTAATACTAAATGTTATTAAATACTTGTATATCTTACTGACTTTTTTATGTCAATGACAAAGGGATTTTGAATATTATTCAATTAAAATCTATAACCTACTTCCACTATCTATTAAAACAATTAGTAACGAGAAAATGTTTAAAAAGGCTATAAAAAAATGTATAGTGGAGCTAGGTAGAAGTAAAATGAATTGTCTCATTCGCCCAAACCACTATTGAATCAACCGCTCTACAAGTGTAGAGCTTATGTTAGGTTTTTGTTATTTTCATTGTGCGTTTTGTAATATAAACAATATAGATGTTCATATTATATACCTAGTTTTTAAAACTGTGAATATTTTGTTAATTATCTCTGTTTATTAAGTTAGTCATCTTTGTTTATTCTCAAATGTAAAAACATTTCAAAAAAGTATATTGTTAAGTGTCCTCGGCACGGGTAACCCCAGTGAGGCCACATTATTTTTATTATTAATTATAGTTTGTAAGAGAAAAATATGAATAAATAAAATAAATGTACCCAAACAAACAAAAATAATGTTCCATTGATCAATAATCTTTTTAACATTGATAGTTATATCACTAGAATTCACTCTAAACACGTATTGATTTCAACGTTATTCCCGACTCACGAAAAGGAATATTAATGTTCAAATATAGGCAGAATGGTGAATGTTACACAGTGTGTAAAGCGGTCACTTAAACCAGCCAATGAGATGTCATAAGCCCTGTAGATGCCTAGATTGCTATATTCCCTTCTCAAAAGTGCTCTTTATCTCTGTTGTAATATGTTAGGATCAATTTGGATTATTTTCATATTTAAAAAAAAAGTATTTATACTCAACTCTACCGGCGCATTCGCCTATTTGAGGTAATGGGTTCGATTCCTAGCAAGGTCGACATGAAATATTGTCAGTCCCTGGACTTGTGCCCGAAGCGTAAGACTGATCACCTCACCTCCAAGTAAAACTTTTTTTGTTATAGAAATATTTACGCTCTTATGATTTACCCAAATATTTCATTTTGAGGGCCGGGCCATCTTTAACAAGTTGTAATAACTCACAATTAGAAAATGGAAATCAAGTTGAGGTAGAGTGGGATTCGAACCACAGACCTTGCGAATGCCTAGACTCCCATATTCCCTTCTCAAAAACGTTTTCCCTCTCTGTTGCAACAAATTTAGATAATGCTCATCTCGGCTTTAGATAATGTGCGGATCTCGACATGTGTCATTTGTCGACATCTCGAGATCGCATTTTGTCAGCATTTAGTCTGCATTCATCCTTGTTTTTCTAATTCCATACATAAGAGTCGGCATCGGGACTCCATTGTGTACTGATAATTTTGCCTCCCGAGACAAAATTTTTATTTTAGTTCACCGTTTTACACCGTTCACCCCCATTCTCCTTTCAAATTAAACGTAGTTATGCAGAAAGCGGCCAGCCATAGAAAAGTGACACTGAGATAATAGCACTTTTGTGAAAAGAGTGAATAATCAAATCTACACAACAGTTGGAATGTTTTTTACTTTGACAGATGATAAATAATGCATCCATTAGTTTTTTTTCCATGATACAAAAAAAAAATATGTACTTGACCAGTTTTAATGATTTTAAAGTCTGGCTGACCACACAACAAAAGATGTGCATTTTGCAGAAAACAGCCGACCCTTGTGAAACGAATGAATTTTTATATCTATATTAGGATACTTAATAGGGAAATCTCACGCTTTTTTTAAACATTTTTAAATTAATAAAGGTCTATAAAATACTGTCCAGTAAAAAAAATTTTTTTTTTGCTAATTATTAGCAGCATAAAAAATATTTTAAAATTTGTAATTTTGAATTCCCGCAAAAGGGTCACACCATCGGTCACACCCCAAGTATTAACTTGACAGTATTTCATAGACCCATATTAATTTTAAAAATTTAAAAAAAAAATAATATTTCCCTATTATATTTAATAAAATATTTTGTATGCTCTATGTAATAAAGGTGTGGAAAAGTTGATATTTTAAAATCATTATATTTACTGGGTTTTAAACTGATAAATAAATTGGAAAAGTTTACTATAATCATAATTTCCTTTCCACACCCAATGGTGCATAGGGCACTGCATTGGTACACTAATCGCAGCATATATTGATAATATTTTTTTTGTTACATGAAGGTAAGCTGATAATAATATAATAATATTTGGCTGATTTATATAGCGCCATTTTTGTCACCTCAAGGGCGCTTTACAAATGTATATCTAAACTTACATTCTAACTAAACTTAAATGATACATTATATTTCCAGATTTAAAATTGAGGGTATGATAGTTTAAAGAAGTGGGATTTTAGTTGGGATCTGAACTGACTGGGACTGTCGATGATTCGTAAGTTTGATAGCAATTGGTTCCAGGCAGAGGGGCCGGCGGCGGCAAAAGCGCGATCTCCAAATCTAGTGTTTGGGGAGCGCCGGATTTCAACAAGTTTTCCTCTTCCTGAATCAAATGCTGACCTAAGAGTAGATTTTCTTTGACATGTATTTTCCCTAATACAAAGGTCCGATAGGTATTTTGGAGCCATTTCATGGAGGAATTTGAATACTGTCCAGCACAGCTTGTATTTTATTCTCTCTGGGCTTTTTAACCAGTGCAAATCTCGAAGATGTTGTGAGGTGTGAGAATATTTTTTTACTCCCGTAATAAGCCTTGCTGCTGCATTGAAAACAGATTGAAGTTTATTAGTTTAATATTTTGGGAGATTTGCGTATATTCCATTACAGTAATCTAGACGCGAAACGACATAAGCATTTACAAGAGCTTTAGTTGCATCTATAGGAATATTTCTCCGCACGGATTTGATCTGTCGGAGATGGAAGAAACCAGCACTTACCGTTCTATTGACCTGAGAATGAAGAGAAAGATCTGAATCTAAATGAACACCCAGTAGTTTAACATTTGTACTAGGGGTAAGATCACGACCTGTGATTGAAATTGGACTAAAAGGTGTTGTCGCTTTTTTGTCGCTGTCAATAGAAGCTCGGTTTTAGATGGATTGAGTTTGAGTCTGTTTGATGACATCCAGTTGTTGACGGTTTGGATGCATTGAGACACACGATTTTTTAAATTGTTTATATCTTGAGGAGAGCAGTAAAAATAGATTTGTTGGTCATCCGCATGACAGTGAGAAAGTAATCCTGATGATGATGATGTTAAGCTGGTAAGTCTTACGCTTCAGTTACCAGTCCAGGTCCAGGGACTATGAAATATTCTAGTGTGAAAACACCCTTTCAAATAAATATTTCATATCAACTATGTCGTGAATCGAACCCGAGACCTCTTGCATGGTAGGCAAATGCGCTGTCCATTACACCACGAGGCCGACAAAGTTAATTATTTTACGATACACAAAAAACAGTATTGTTCGTAACGCTTTTGATTCAAGATTTGGGTGCCGCCACTTGATAACAAAAGTGAGCAATTTCAACACCTCCTTATGTTCACGTTCAATCAAGGAAATAAAGGAGAAAACAAGTTAGTATATTTTAGTTATTGACTTATTTGTTGTAATTTTTTTGTTGCGTCCTCTTGTTCTCTTCACTTGGAAAAAAAGAATATTATATTACCGATGTATAATGGACACGTTATACCCTCACTAGACACATCTCATATTAGGCAAATATTGCGTTGCCCTCAACAATTGGAAATGAGATAGCAAACATTTGCGAAAGAGACACACAGTAGCGGTCACAGAAAGTGCATGGGATTAAAAATTCTGTATACGTATAAATAGCAGGTATAATTTAAAGAAATATGATTTTTTGTAATTAATTATGTAACTTAATTGTTATTACGATTTTGTGAAAATCATTAGTCAAGTATGTACAAATGT
The DNA here is from genome assembly GCF_059751315.1 of Micrasema longulum. NCBI lineage: Eukaryota > Metazoa > Arthropoda > Insecta > Trichoptera > Brachycentridae > Micrasema > Micrasema longulum. Next base: position 112,881 of record NW_028277241.1, read on the forward strand.
TTTTAGACATGCTGGATTTCCTCCCTGGGGAGTTTTTTAAAGATCTAAACTTGCTGTTGCAACAGAGGGAATATGGAAGTCTATGCATTTACAGGGTTTAGGACCTGTCATTGGCTGGTTTAAGTAGCCACTTTACACACTGTGCGACATTCACCATTCTGCCAATGTTCTTTATGTTTCTTAAGTCTGTTCATTATTAAAAGAATTTCCAAATCAACAAACCAGCAGCGTGACACCCAACAGAGAATAGCCTAATCATCTTAATCTAAATGGCAGGCTAAAATTATAGTGGATTGACATTTATTAGATTCGTTGGTATCTATTTAAATTTAATTATATTTCTATTTTTAGTTCCTTTTTATAAAACTCCATAGTTTACGACTAATAAAAATATCAATAAAACGCCTCGGTTAATATATACATTTTTTAAAAAAGTATTAGCGTTCTTATAATCTACCCAAATATTTCAAGTTTGGTGAACATTTTCAACGAGTTGTAAATAACTCATTTTTAGAAAATGGAAATCAAGTTGGGGTAGAGTGGGGTTTGAACCTTGGACATCTGATCCGTGAGTCCGCAACACTAGCCACGGGACCACAACCCGATTCAAATAATATTGTAAAACTTAGCCAAAGAGATTTTATTGATAATTTTATGAAAAACCTCGGGTGAAAATCCGGCAAAAGGAAATCAACTGGAGTTATTGCGTTTGCCAGGCATTAAAATGAGTAAATAATTGTAATACAAATATTAATCAACAATGTTTGATTATGTCCAAATGCTTGCAGACTGGCTGGATTTCCTCCCTAGGGAGTTGTTCATATTTAGATTTATTTCAACAGAGAGGGAAAAAGTTTTCGGTTCAGCCGGATGAATCTCACCCACGTGATAAAGGTTTCAGCTCTTTCACTTCACAAAAGTCAACAGATGGAAGAGTTGAGGAAATGTGGATGTTCAAACATGGGCAGAATGGTGAATGTTACACAGTGTGTAAAGTGGCCACTTAAACCAGCCAATGACAGGTCATAAGCCCTGTAAATGCCTAGACTTCCAAATTTCTTCTCGAAAACTTTTTCCCTCTCTGTTGAAATAAATCCAAATATTAATCCACCATAATGTATTTTATCATGCCGTGTAGATTTTTGCTGCGGTGTGAAATGGGCCAATCATGCGATGACACGCAGCGGGCTCGTGGTTTGCACGTGCACAGCGATCCAGTCTCCGTGAACATACGGTACACTAAAAAAATTCCAGCAAACAAGCCACATCTCACAATAAAAATGGGTGAAGCCCGATTGGAATGGGCAAAAGCACACAAACATTGGTACTCAAAATGAGTGGAAGACAGTAATATTTTCAGATGAGAGATTTATTTACATAATAATGCATCTGATAGCATTATTATTTGAAGTGAAGAAGTGGGGAGCGATACGGTGATGGTCTTAGGGGGCGCTATTATGAATCTCTTCGCGAGGGTAAAGCGGTCAATTTGTGGATGCTTTATTTTTGGCTTGCGACTACACATTCCTTCATGTATGGCCACACTGATGATTAAACGTACAAACTGTACAAAATTCTGATCAAACCAATCACATCACATGCCTCCCAAACCTGGGTAATGACAAAAAAATTCTAAAGAAGAATCCTCAGAGTTGTCTATGGCCCATTGCCGTCATGGCTACAATAGCGAGCTATATGAAATGTACGGAGCGCCCGATGTAATCAACTCCAACAAGGCGAGACGCTCGAGGTGGGCTGGCCATATAATTAGAATGGACGACGAAAACCCCATGAAATGCCTAACTCCCTCTGTGCTACAAGAATGACGAAGACCGGGAAGGCCCGGAATGCGATGGATGGACAGCATCGGTGCGGATATGACAATCTTTGAAGTGAGGAACTGGATAGGAAGGGCAGCAGACCGGCAAGAGTGGAGATTCCTGGATTCAGCCGCTTGGATTCGACGCCCATCCAGGGCTGTCGAGGTTATGATGATGATGATAATGATAATTAAATGATAAATAAATACAAACACGTAAAACCAGACCCGATGATTTTCATTTATAAAATTATTGCAACCTTAAGCATTATCCAAAACACTCAATTAGGTTGAATTGACCAAACCGTATTAGTTTTTTTTCCATTTTTTTAACAGTTTTATTATTGACATTTCATAGTTCGACATTAATTTGAAATTAAACCATCAAAGTGGCAAAGTGAAACTAAGTGTAGTTGCATGCAAACAATAAAAAATTCCAAAATGTATTTTTACTCTACCCCCGCGAGAAGATTCTTAATAGCAGCCCAGAGAATTGTAAAGAAACCCGAAGGGCAAATTATCTGAGGATATTTTTCTTACTATGGATTGGGCAAGCTGCATTTTGCAGAGAACAGTGAAAGCCGAGGACTATGAACTCATTTTAAATATGGAATTATTTACTGCTATTTATAGAATAACACCTTTCGCAAACGTGCCAGAATAATATTCTTTTATTTTTAAATATTCATTAAAGTCGGTAGTCGATATTTCAAATAAAAAAAAAAAGTATTTATCTTTTTCAAATATGGTAATTTTGCCATTCCCGTGGCCTGGAAATAGCCCTGGGCCGGCGACTACAAACACTATCTTCATTGGTACATCGAGACGGTATAAACTAACATCGATATTTATGTACGAAAATGTGTGAATTTCAATGAAAAGTGTGTTCTTCGGTAACCTGTAATTAACACGTTTGGTAAACATATTATATTTTCCATGCAGAAAACATAATTTTACTTTGTAGATAAAATTGAATGTTTAAATTTAATTTAATTTAAATACGGAGCCTGATTTAAAACCATTAAAAAAATTGTGGGTAATAATACTTGGGGCTAAAATACAAAGATCCACCACCAGATACCGGGCAGCAAGAGCTGTAGAAAGCAATAGAAAATACATGGGACGAGGTGATTTTTTTCAATGTTCTTGAACTGCTGCCGTCATTAAGGCAAAAAGGAGGGGCCACAAAATATGGAAAATTATATTATTTGATACTTTGTGATGTTAATTGAATTTTCACAAATGAAAAAATCAATGAGTTTATTATTAAAATCGATTGATCCACTTTTCAAACATTCACTCGTTGAAAAAAAAACCCCAACACGAAAAAAGGCTAGCCAATGCTATGTAATCTTATTTAAATATGTCGAGACTGAATTTATTTTAAAAAAAAAATTAAAACATTTCAATCAGATTGTGGTCCTGTGGCTAGAGGCGTGGACTAACAGATCACAACTTGATTTCCATTTACTGATAGTGGTTATTTACAGCTAGGTGAAAATGGCCCTAAAATTGAAATACATAAGAACGCAGTTTCTTGTAAAAAAAAAAAATTACACTCAATCCAATTTCTGTCAATTTTTGTGATCGCTACCGTTCATATTTCTATGTAACTTGTAACCATGGTGTGTTATTATTATTATTTATGTATTTTCATCACATACATTTTTCTGCATAGGTAATAAAAAAGTAAAAACCAACAAATTAAATTGCCATTAACACTCCCTCGTAACCTTAGAGTAATAACTTAATCGAGTCGCCCATACGGAGAAAAATCATTCTATGATTATTGACCACGAAGTTAGCTACAGATTACAGGAATACAACGGGCCACGGGTACTTGGCTTGAGAATTGTCATTACACGTTTGTTGTTAAACTAAAAATCAAACCGAAAATTTGGAACGCTTTTGTTCTATACAATAGAGCTTAAGGCCTTCTCATAACGAATCTATTTAACTAAAGATAAATCGAGTATACGTTAGTTTTGGACTCATTTTGCGATAGCTAAAAAAACAAGATAATAATAAAAGGTACGTCACTGCACTTTCCTTTTTTTTCTCTTTGAATGTGTATTAAAACTAAAATATTCTCGCAAATACGAGTATTGAAATATTACTAGTATAGTATATTATTGGTCAACGGTATGCAGAATGTGAAAACTTCATGTGTACTTACCGATCCTTGCAACACCTTCTCAGCTCCTTAGATTACACTCGGACAATTTTAGAGATGCGATAGCCATAATCTAAATACAGTTCTCTCCTTGTTAACTTTGCTCAGTACGTTTACACCTAGTTATGGAACTTACAACTGTGAAGGCCGACCCCCGTATCCATGCCGATCGGTCAGAGGATAAACTCGATAAACCGAGGACATGCATGACCGAAAGACATTTTCAACGCAGGGGTCGGAGAAGAATAAGCTTTCAAATCAAATTTGTTGATTTTTCTATGTATTTTAAATTGTCAGATTGATTTTGAAAGCTTATCCTCGGTGAGGTTAGTAAGATTCAGAATGCAACGATTTGGTCTGTTGATTCTGTTTGTGCGTGATTAGAGATCTCACACAGCGATGGTATTGCCAAACTACATGGGTTGGGTGAATACTCTCCCCCTCTGCAGAGCGGGGAGAGTACGAGAAAGTGTGTTGTGGTACGCACATGCGATAGTGGAATAAAACACATATGTTCGGAATATGTAACTACACTTACATACTTTTTTTATATTTAATAAATCATTATTTACATTTAAAATCATTCTTTTTATTTCACAAAGAAATAAGCAGAAATTAAAATATCAGGCTTGTCAATTGATTTCAATGTCATTTGTCACAAATGCTTTTCCAAATAGTTCTCGGTGGCATTACCATTCCGCCATACACCCTCGTCACGACATACATTCCCGGAGAGCCACTGTCACGATACACGACACTGGGATACACCCCCACTAGCAAAATGCGCACATCATTTCGTCGGTACGATTTTGCGATGCGATTGATTGGTCAAAATTCATTCCATTTACTTTATAAAAATATTATAAAAAGATATAATTTACAAATTTTCCGCTTTCAATTCGACAAAAGTCAAATGTACATATTTCTCTAATCAACAGTGTTTCTTCCCAGAATGGCGTTCGGATCCGAAGCGCGTTGGGCCCGAGTCGGTGTGACGTGACAGTTACTCTGTACAGTGGTCACCATTCAGCCAGCCGGAAGGAACGCGTCCCGAGAGCTTCGTAACCTAATATGGCCAATTTATGTATAATTTTCGTCGACAGTGTTGCGCTTACAAATAACTCCCTGCGTACATAACAACAAAAAGATTTAACATCTAGAAAAAGGAAAGGACGCCGGGCCGAGTACAGTTGGTGTGGCCAGGGGCCAGGGGCCAGTACGTGCAAACATTGTGTGAAGGAGGAAGGCTGCGTAAGTGCCGGAGGAGCGTCGCGTCGCCACCAAACCTTTTCTATACATGTCTCGGGCCCCTCCCACACCTGTTTGCAACCGTGTTAGTTAGCCTGACCACGACGACCGGCCGCGCTGGCCGGCTAGTCCGGGAAGAACGTACGTGAGCGCAAGTCAACAAGGGAGAACATGATATAGTTACAGCGAGAAGGTGAAAAGGTTTGTTGCCGCACAACGTCTGCCTTCTTCCTTTACACATTCTGCACGACCCGCTGTGTTGTACACTATAACGTGCTAATATTCAACTCGGATAATATATATATATATATGCATATATGTGTACATATGACCTAACCTAGTCTTACAATCACACATTTACAAAAGATGAATCACCGATCCGAATAAACCAATATAATGATAATAATAAAACATTCACCGCGTCCAATTGGCTTACATTAAAGATATTATAAAAAGGCCATATTTCAATGCACACGCGCTTTATACCTAGTCGTTTGTTAAGGAGAAATTGCCTACAATTCATTTATACAACTACATTTTGTATCTAACTTAACAATATTATAAATATTGGTTTTTATCTATTGCGGGGAACCCCCTCCCCGCGCTCCCCCTCCTCCCTCCCGGTCCCTACACGGCGCGTGCGGTACGAGTGTATGTGTGGAGCCTAACCTGCCTCGCTGTCGCTTGTGTCGGATGAGGAGGTGTCGCTGCTGGACGACGAGTTGGAGGAGTCGGAGGAGCTGGAGCTGGACGACAGGCGGCCGGATGCGCCCACCGGCTCCTTGGCGCCTTCTGCAAGCAAAGCGACGACGCGTTAATATTACGCAGCTCTACCGATCCTACACCGGTTTAGGGTGTACAAAATAAACATCCCAATGTTCACTGCTACGGGAAATTGGACACAAAAATGTTAGGTAAAAATTAAGAGCATTTAAGGGGAAGAAAAATTAACTACTTTAAACTACGAATGATAAAGTGCTGTGATAGATTTCCGGTTTCCAGGAAGACAATTCACCATTCAGCAGAACTCACGGTGGAGAAATTGTGATGTCACAGGAGTACTTTCAAAATTGAAAAACTTAAAAAACCATAGCGCTTGATAATGTGATATTAATTTTTGAAAAAATATTTGTCTTAGTTTAATAGTCTACTAACAAATAAATGAAAAAACGAAATTTTCTCAGTAAACAGACAGAAAAATATGTTAAAAAGAATAAGTGAGCAGACTGCTCGTGCTTAGAGAGGGAGTTTATTTCACATTTTTTACCAATTTAATATTTTACATTTCTAATTACATTTTGGTATAGTGAAAATCATACTACACATCCGATAAAATAGTCTTAACTATGGTAACCATATGACAGGCGTTCGCTGCATTTGACAGACATTTTTTTAATTTAGACAGGCATGCGGCCTGCTTTGCTCCGAGACAGGCATTTTCCCTCGCGTAAGGATGAAAATTCTACGTCACTGCCGGTTACTTTATGGATTGACAAAAAAATGTAAATGGGGGGTAGTGAAAAATAAATATTCAGCAATTTTTTCTATTTTTTTTAAGTTATGGAGCGATGTTTGAAACATTTCATAAATTCATAAATAAGCATATTCATAAATGTATAACACAAAAAACCATCTTTAAAATTGAATAAAAAAAAAAACAAAAATTGCAGCAATAAACGTTCATAAAAAAAATAAAAAATGAACTGATGATTTTTAAGTTTTGTCTATTGATTAAACTTATCAACAAGTTGGTATAACAATAGAGACTAACCTCAGAATCTTGACCTGTCAGTTTGCAGTGCGGATTGCAAATTTCTCAGAGGTTAATTGCGGAGGAAAAAAGGTAACTGGGTTTTACATGTTCAAAATTCAATAGGACTTAAAAAATTATACATGAATCGTGAGAAAACCTAAATTGCAGGAATGTAATTTAGAGGTTTCGCCGGATACATTGTTTGGCGTTGCTTTGAAGAATGAAAACAAAAACAAAAAACTCAATTAAAAATTCATGATTTAAAGACGTGTTTATTTAATTTTTAGGCTCTCCTGGAAATTCAGGTTTTTCGAGTTATGACTATTTTATCAAATGTGTGATGTATCAATTTCCTCTTATATTATTTTGAAAGGAAAATTTATTGTAATTTTAATAAATTATTAAGCGAGTTAACGTTACCTTTTTTAGGTTGCTGCTTCTTGTTGGAGCCGAGCTGGACGGCCACGTCCTCTAGCCGCTTGAGGAGCTCCTGCTTCTTCTCCGCCATCTGCTCGTCCTTGGACTTCCCCGACACGCGCTTGTCTGCGACAACACACGCCACTCAGTACTACACTCGTATTGTCACCCCAACACCGTTCACTACTCTACCCGCGAGCAAACTAACAATGTACACTACCATTTTTCTGAGAACGGTCGCCCGATTATTTACTTAATACCACTTAAAACAAATTAATTCCGTACTTCGTGAATAATGGTGATGCCATTCGAGTTTGTGGAGAAAATTTTTGATGGAAGTTCATTATAATTTATTATAGAAGAGGGATACTTAAATCCACAAATTTGAAAAAACCAGTTATCAGTTTCATCAGTTTCGTGACATCTTCAAGAATGGTATCTTTATTATAAAATTCTATGTATTTATACTTCATTTCAAGGTCATTTAGGCAAAAGTAATCAACATTATTTATCTTTATTATAAAATTCTATGTATTTATACTTCATTTCAAGGTCATTTAGGCAAAAGTAATCAACATTATTTTTGGTACTTGTACAAATCTGGATTTTCTCCCAAGGGGGAGTAGGTATACATTTTTATTTATATCCCTACAGAGATGAGGTAGAATTTTTTTCAAATTCAGGATTATGGATATTCGAGCGTTTACAGGGCTTATGACCTGTCATTGGCTGGGTTAAGTTAATAAGCGGAATGGGGAATGTTGTAGTACTTAAAGTGGCCACTTAACCCAGCCAATGACAGGTCATAAGCCCTGTAAACGCTCGAATATCCATAATCCTGAATTTGAAAAAAATTCTACCTCATCTCTGTAGGGATATAAATAAAAATAAAAGTAATCAAATTCAACTACTGTTATATTATTTTGAATTCTCTATTCTTACTGTTTTAATATAAATACATGGAAGTTTATAATAAATATAACAGTCTCGAAAATGTCGCAAAAGTGATAAAACCGGTCATCGGTTATTCTAAATTTGTGATTAGACATTGTCCATTGATGTAAGTCTGCATACATAAATGTGATGCTTATACAAGCCATCTTATATTTTCCCACCAGCGGTGGATTTACAGAACTAAAATCGACACTTTGTGGATTCCATTTGGGAGTCAGCACATCCCTAAGTGGAAGTGTTTGGCGACCGTTCTCAGAAAAATAGTAAAATTGGGGCTAATCACAACAAAAATAGAAATCTCAATTTGTTCAAAATTTGGGATAAATGCATTTTGTGCCATCACAATCAGTGTCAGACTGAAGTTCAATTCTTGGCCAAAGCAAATTGTGTGCGACACTTTATAACTTTCGGCCCAAGCCAAAGAATCAATCGTACTTACAAATTTTAGAATATTGACTAAGACAAGTATACTAATTCTGTTATTTTATTTTATATTGATGATAAATAAATCAATTGAGGGTTCTATTTGCAAACCCGGCAAAATCCATCTTTTGCGAATCGCAAAAAACTGACACAGTAATAGCTTTGACTTATTTTAACAAATATATTTTTTATTTTAACCACTTGATATTTCAAATGTAACTAATGATGAAATAATCACGATTATTGTCAAGAAACTGCAGTAAAATAACAACTTTGCAATAGTCAAGTAGACGTTGCCATGTTTGCAACAAACCCAATAATTTGAATGTCAGATTCTCACAAATAAAGCCACATTTCGAAATTAAAATGCTATGATTATTGTATTCTGAATAAGTTTGAATTCATATCTCACTTTTTTAAGATTTTGGATTTTTCCGGGTTTGCAAGTAATACCCTCAATTGCACCTTTCTTTCCTAAAATTGTAAAAACTCTTTTATTTGCGAAATGGAATATAACAGTAATATGGCTTCGCCCAAAGGTGGCCAAAGCTGAAAGCTAAACACAACAACTTGATTTCCATTTTCATTGTGATAAACCTTCATTGATTTTTACAGATATAAAAATTGGGTTACAATAAAAAAATGTGGATACTTTAAAACTCGGTTAAATTCTACAATGTTTCGAGAATAGCACAAAAGTATTTTAATTTGTAACGAGTTTCCTCTTAAAAAGCAATCACTCAAACACAAGCTTTAGTAGGATTGAGTTTTCTTTTATTTAGTACGCTAAAACATTATCAAAACCCATGTTTTACTTATTTGGTTTCCAATGAATATAATAATGGAATTCAAAAATTAACTATCAACTGCATACATGCTACACTTTTACTAAATGATGTAAGAAAAGTAGCATGTTTTTTCAAGAATCAGCTTTTTAGGTAAGCCCATATAGAACCCCACTAAATTATCAAATTTCATGTGGTATGACAAATAAAATAATAATAAAAACATTGAAAGTAAAAATATGAACAATATTAAATGGAATATTCGTGGAATCGTTTTATTTTCTGACCCGCAAGATGGTATATCTTAGGAATCGGTAATAACTTTACAACTGCCTATCAGAAATAAGACAGTTTTAACAACAAGCGCTACAATACAAGTACAAAACATCGCTAAAATATGAAAATCACAAACTCATGTACCACTGTAATCATCATCCCAAAACCCTTATCCACAGCCGATGGCGCATAGGGCACCGCCTTTGTTGATTAAACACAGCGTATCTCGATTATCTGTTACGGGAAGGTATGGTGCTCACAGTCTTATGCCTCAGGCATTTAAGTATAATATTATTATAGGGCCGACATGTTTGACTAGCAATGAGAACTTACTGTGCAATGACAGCCAAATCTGCCATTGTTTTTGTTTGCGTTCTGTTTTATACGCACTAATATTATACGCACATTAAACGTAACTAATTCACTTAAATTTTTTTTTAGGGGCAAATATTTATTTTTAATTGTAAAAAAATACCTAAGTACAGATGATTTTCCATAATGTCTTCAATATTAAAAACATGACCATGCTGACTTATTTTATATTTATTTTAACAGCGAGGAAAAACATTTCTGAACGGAAGTTTAGCAGTTTATATATAAGACCTGTCATTGGGTGGTTAAAATATTGCGTATCACCATTCTGCCTATGTTTAAGCATCCAAATTTCCTCAACTCTTCATTATATTGACTCTTGTGAAGTAAAAGAGCTGAAACCTTTTTTTTGTGGGTCAGATTTTTAAATTTTTTTTTATTCATAAACTTCATAAAAAGTACACGTTTTTGTAAAATTCTAAATGTTATCACATCTAGTAAATGTTATCACTGTAACTCTCCAAAAAAGAGACTAACTCTTGTGCTTGGAGAGTGACTTACACTGTTTTAGTTGTTTATTTATAAGAATTCTTACTAATATTCTGTCAGTTCATTATTTTTTTTATTTATTAATAGTTTATTACACATGTTCTGAGACATAAGTCCCGACTCCATGGGACTAAAAGTCCTGTGTTGAGTTGGGACGAGTATTTAGTTAACACGAGTTTATCACAACAAATATTATATAGAATCAGAAACATAAAAATAATTTAAAAAAATAAATATATGGCACAACAGTATGGTAAACAGCAAACTCAAATATTTGGTTCACATTAAAAAAATATATATAAACGAACTTCATTTCTACGCAGGTGCCCACAGAGTAAATTTATTATCTTCTCTTTCTAACGCAAGAATCATCATTCACATTTTTTTATACGAATTCAGAGTAAAATCTTGTGCAAAACGGAATATGCACGGTGACAAATAAGCGTGCGCAGACAAGATAAAATCTTCCACTATTCGATCTCGCTAGATCCTTTGTAGCTAATAATGAATAATTAATATAATGTAGAACGAGTTTAACGTTTCAATAAATCCCAGTTTCTCTGTATTCTGTATTAATAATTATTAATATTATTAATAATAATACATTAGCAGCTATTAAGCCGATGCGTGTATATCAAGTGTACAAGTGTACGTGGTTAGTAAACATTATACATTGCTGTGTGCGTCTAGTTAACATTCACTGAACTAGCACCCATCACTTTCTCGGGAAGGCCATTCCATTTCTCCGGGACTCGGTTTGTCGGGAAGTTCTTCCCGGGGTTGGATGAGAAGGAGGTAGTGTTGAGTTTCAATGAACGACCTCTGAGATGGCGGTTTTCATTCATAGTGAACATTGATTTCAACTTGGGTACATTATATTGCTCAGTTAAGATCAAGTCACCACGCTGCCTCCGCTCTTCCGGTGAACTTAACCGAGCTGTCCTCGTATGATTTCTGTCTACTACCATTTTAGTTGCTATTCTCTGGACTTTCTCCAACAACCCTATGTCTTTTTTTTAAAATCGGGACTCCAGTTTTGGTAGTCGTAGGATTGAGTAGTAGATAATATTTCGGAATAATTTATTTACACATGTTGGCAGTGTATTGCACTTATGAAGATACATACTAAAGAACCGCCTCTGACCTGAGGTAACAGTCAGAAAATGAAATATCCCAATGTAAAACCACATTATGAACCGATATTTCACGTCGACCCTACAAGGAATTGAACCTAGGACCTCGGGCGTGGTAGGCGAACGGACCGGATAGAGCAGCCATCAAACGGAAACCACTCGTCCAGGATTCTGGTTCCATTTCACACACAGAACTGTACAGACACGACCACCACTTAGCGGTAATAAATATCCGAGACGGCATACATTTATGATACATGAGTTTGCGAATCGTGGCGATGAAAACAGAAGATAAAATTTGAAATGAGAACAGTATTACTATATTTATATCATAAGTAACATAGGGGTGGAATAACAAATGTTTCGGTAAAAGGGACTGTGATAAATGAAGAAAACAGTTTTTAAAAAACAAACGAGTGATGAAAGCAGTCAATCGTGGATTTGTTTGGAAATCTCTTAAGTACACAATGGGATCGACAAAGGTTTCGCAACTAATTCTCAGACAGGCTTAAAATTAAAATAAAAAAAAACTTTATTTTTAACCACTTAAAAAATGTTATCTTATGTGCGGTAAAAATAAGAGCATTTAATGAGGAAGTTTCATCATCATCATTCCCTTTATGGTGCATAGGGCACTGCATCGGTAACCAATCACAGCGTATCCTGATCATTTTTGTTGATTGTAGGTAACAGTCGAGGGAATATGAAATATTCTAGTGTGAAATCACTCTTTTAAATAAATATTTTATATCAACCACGTCGGGAATCGAACCCGAGACATCTTTCATGGTAGGCAAACACGCTGACCACTACACCATGAGGAAGTTTAGTGGTTTTTAATTTTTAAGTGTCGTATTATCTGCGCTATGATTTTTTCAATTTCGTATTTTTGAGATTACTCCGCGTATGACGTCTCAAGTTTTTTCCCCTTCTACTCGATGAGTTAGGCTAATTCGTCAGTCAACTTACTGTGAACCAGTTACCTATCACAACTCTCTTATCATTGGTTGATTTGGAAGAACTAGTGACATCACGCATCGCATTCATAGAAATAATCATTTTCACCATCATTTTTTTCATACATTTTCAAGAAACTTCACCATACAATTGAATGGTCTAATTTTTCCACAGGTAAGAAAACATTTTTTATATCTAATTTCCCGTAGGCCTAAACTTCTTCATTGTATGGCGAAGTATCTTGAAAAAGCATGAAAAATTCATAAAAATTAACTACTTTGAATTACGTCATGAGTTCTTCTAAATCAACCAATGATAAGAGTGTTGTGATAGATTCTCAGTTTCCGGGAAGCCAAATCACCAATCAGGAGAATTCACAGACCAGAACTTGTGACATCACTGGCGGAGTAATTTCAAAATGACAAAATTTTAAAAAATCATAGCGCCGATAATATGATACATAAAAATATATTTTTAAATCTTTTTGGCATAGTTTAATAGTCTATTATGAACAAAAAAAATCAATTTACTTTCTCATTACCAACTAGTTTGAAAGCTATATGTAAATATACAGTGGTTACAAACGAAGCTTTTGTATTTAAATTGGAATTATATAATGAATAACCACCAAGTTAAAGCTTCAAATCTAAATTGTAAAGTTCAAAATTGCTCACATTTAATTTTATTTAGATAAACTTATAAAATGTTGCTTATATTATTAGTATTATTTTAGCAAATTGTTGAAACAAATATTTTTTTTAAAATTAAAGCTCAAATAAAGGTCTGCATTTAATAATCAAACATTTTATAACTTGAATTTGCAAAAATTTAATTATTCAGGAATTGTTATAAATATATACATAATTTATACCAGTGCGTTTGCCTACCATGCAAGAGGTCTCAGGTTCGATTCCCGGCATGGTTCAAATGAAAATTTTATTTAAAGAGGTGTTCTTGCATTGTACTATGCCATAATCCCTGCCCTGCAACCTGAAGGTAAGACTGATCGAGCGACTGAACAAAAATGATCAAGATATGCTGTAGTCGATGTACCAATGAAGTGTCCTACGCACCATTAGGTGCGGGAAAGGTACAATGACGATAATTTTTAAACCTCTCAATATTTTTTTTATTAGGGGCTGAAATATATGTGTTGAAAAAATCTTATTTGACATATTTTTTAGTGTGCAGTGTGAATTCTTTTACGAAACCAAGTAATGAGTAAAATTTAGGATTTTTTTCAATATTAAAAATGATGCAACAACACATTTGTAATTTCTTAAAAACTGTTTTGGTAAAGCGTCCCAAACCGAGCATGTAAAACAATACTTAATACTATGTTAGTACGGATATTGTCTACATATATAAGTAAGAAAGTGTTTGGTTCCAATGACATTTTTAGGGCATGGAGAGGAGTCATCCTGGGGCTGGGGGCTGTAGTAGGTGGGGTGTGGAGATCTTTCATCGGACTCTTGTAGTGCGGCCATCATACGTACATATAGTAGAGTATAATATGAATTCATACTTGGTTTAAATTGGGCACCAAGTATCGAGAAGATCAAAATAGAGAAGGAAATAAAAACACACTGAAATTTAACTGTTTTGCGTTGTTTTGATATGTTCACATTTGAGATGAATCATTTGAATGCATTAGATTACTCTTCATTTTAATGATTTACGAATGCGTAAATTCATTTTGTACTGAGTGAACGAACATCTAATCAAATTGCGCTAACACCAAATCCATTTCAATTCCAAAGAAAATAGTCTTTTTAGAACAACTGAATTCATTTAAAGCAGCATAATTGCAGCCTCCGTGATGTAATGGCTAAAACACTTGACTAACACGCGGAAGGTTCCGGGTTCGATTCCCGATGAGAACACAAAAATTTTATGTGATTCACCACTGTAATTGGGTCTGTTGTGGTGCAAATTTTTTTATTTTTTAATATTAAATGGAAATGAAAGAATGTACGAATTGCTTTAACTTTGACAAAACAAATTTACTTGTATGCATGTAGACCAATCAGCGAGGAATAAATTGTTCAAATATTACACTGGATGAATATTTAATCAAATAAGCTTTTTTTTTTTTTAAATATTAGCATATTTTTAATTTTTTATTTTTTTAAGAAAAAAGAAATATTTGCGTTTATATGATTTACCCAAATATTTAATTTTTAGGGCCATTTTCAACGAGTTGTAAATAACTCACTATTAGAAAATGAAAATAAAGTTGGAGTAGAGTGGGATTCAGTGAGACACTAGCCACAGGACCACAACCCGATAATGACCTCAATATTGTCATTTTTGGACCACTTTCTTTTGGTCGTAAATAACCGTGTTTAGAAAATAGGAAACAAGTTATGGTAGACTGGAGTTCAAATGTTGGACCTCCTAATCTGGAGTCAATGAAACTACCCACGGGACCACAAAGCCTCTCTTCTAATTATTCTAATATTAAAATCATTCAATTAATTTAATCGCAGTTTTTTATCAGTCTGGTGTTTGTATATATTTCATAGGTTTTTAATTTTATTTCTCGTGAACAACTTAAAAAACGATCTTTTGATACTTGGTGCTATATTTATATCAAGACTCATAGATTACAGCGGTGTGTAGTGACGGGAGTATGCGGGTAACAATATACGGGTGGAGTGTACAACTAAAGAAAGGTGTTAAAACACATTAAGAAAGCCAGGGGAGTCTGAAAGCACTCTCTGTTGGGAGGGGGCAACACGGGAGGGAGGGATATTACCGACTTGCAACACGACACAAGAGCGAGCGAGAATCTGCTGCGATATCGCCCCAACAACTATTGTATATCATTTTATGCGCACATTGATAACGCTACAATCGATGATATCATGGGTAATTTACAAAGCACCATTTTTTGAATCATGTCCTCGAGGGTGTTGTCAATGGATGCTAAGAATTTATCTGAGAACAAGTCACCGAGTTTTGTCACTCTCGCGGTTTCCCACTTCTGATGAGAGATGCTGTATGTATGTTACTTGCTTGTATGTAATACTGGAAAAATATTTCAGTTTGAAAATAAACCCCCCGAAGTCTCTGAAGATAGATATTATTATATTATTATAATACTTTATTATTTTTATGTACCTATTCATATCATTATTTATTGATTAAAAAATTTTATAAAACCGAGATATTTCTAAGATAAATTAAAAACTATATAGTGTAGTATAGTGTAAATTTTAAGTTAAGTTTTGTTTTAAATTTTGAATAAAATTATAAGATTCTGTACCTAGAATATGTCCATGTACTAGCTATTTTTTAAACTGAACAGTTTGGGAAGGTAGGAAGAAATTGCCATAAGACAATATGTTCGCCCTTGTATGTATGTAACATGTATAAAGTGTTTAATGAATAAATAAAATCGTACTAAAAATTTTACTATTTGTTATTGGAATGCTCTAAGTATTTTGATGTCATGTTATATTTAAGAAAAAAAAATTTGAAAATCATTAAAAAAATTTCATTAAAAAAATCCCAAATTGATTTTTAATATAAGAAAACTTATCAATCATTGTTCTTTTTTTTCACATATTTTTTTGCAAGGTTTTTTATACATGGTACACAAGTATGAATATAATTTTACTACTTAAATATTTTGTATTCCTTTTTGTTTACTTTACTCATTTCATTAAAGAAAAATATTCCTCTTAGAGTACTTTGTACGGTGAATTACAGTACAGAACCGCTGGGATCTTACTGGGAATCGCCCCGAAACCTTCGTGTTAGCCATTGAACCACGGGGGCTGCCGTGGTGAAGCCGAAGGCTGTGATTATCCTCCAGCGCCCCTGGGTACTCTTGTGGTCTTCTGGTTTTTAATTAATTTCAACACAATTAATTTCATTTTTACACAGGCAATACCCTTTAACAACCCTCTCGTATATTATTTAACGGCAAAAGCACCACATGGCATTCCCTCATCAGGTTTTAATGGTTTTTGTTTGGGTATAAAAAATGTGTGCAAATAAATATATATTAAAGTGCCTCATACAAAGTTGTTGGGATGACCGATGATTTAATTATTGAGCGCCGCAGGTAATATTCCGGGGAGTGGGAGAGAGTCGGTTGGGATAAAAATGTCGTATGGAACTTACAGTACTGCTTACGAGTTTTTTTTCTAAGACACGACGCCACGTAGTTCTCCAGCTCTCTCAAGGTGGAGGGCTTCAGGGTCTCGAAGTCAATCTCTATCTCGTCGGGGTTGGAGTCCCGCAGGGAAGGCTCCCGCGACTGGATTATGTGCACCACCTTGCCCAGCTTGTCGCCTGCGGACAAATACAAACATTACAGTCAATATCATTAACCGACACACTCACTCATTGAACGAGGGAATAAGAAAATGATCAGTCAGAAATTAATCAGATACGAACAAATCTTCAGATGTGTATCAGACGGCAATTCCTATCAAAGAATTGGGATCATCATTTTAATTTCTGACCAATTTACTTTACATACTCGAGTGTTTAATAAAATATATACAATACTCTCTCGGTAATCTGCAACTCGATAAACAGACAAAATCTAGTTTGTATGTAAAATTCAGCTGTTCTGTCACTTCCCTAGGCTCGAACAAGGTGACTTGCTTTTTTATTTGCATAATTTGTTTGTATGCATTATAATAAAAGACACTTGTCCAGTTCAGAGAGAAGATGGCTCTTGCAACCGTAGCTGAAATCTCCTACGCAGAATCACCCAAAAGACGATAAGACACTTGTCCAGTTCTGAGAGAAGATGGCTCTTGCAACCGTAGCCGAAATCTCCTACGCATAATCACCCAAAAGACGATACATATAGATGACAGTGACTATGCACCTATTCCGCGTGCTCCACTTAGGAGTTGTGGAAAAAGAAAAGAAGAAGGCATACCGGGCAGCTTGTTGATGTCCAGCGAGAGTTGCCTCTTCTCGTCGTACGACATGGGCTTGGCCGTGTCCTCCTCCTCGGAGTCGGGGGGGTGGTGCGCGACGGCCGCCTGCTTCTTCTTGCCCGCGCCCGTGCTGGCCGCACCGCGTCCTGCCGCGCCGCCCGCCTTGGCCGCGCCGCGCTTGCTCGCCGCCGCGCCGCCCTTGCCGCCCCGCGCGACCGCTCCGCCTGCGGGGAAAAGATCCACCATGAATGTTGATAACAATAAGTAATTTAAAAATTTGCTTCGAAACGTAAAAACTTCCATTAACTCGTCTTTACATTGCAAATTGAAGTTCACTTGGTAGACAAGGACTGGATTCGACTCCCTGGGGAACTGTTAATATTACAACAGAGACAAAGAATATTTTAGAGAAGGTAATATAGAAATTTAATTAGATGAATCTCACCCGCATAAATAATGGTTTCAGCTCTTTAACTTCACAAACATTAACAGATGAAAGAATTTAGATGTTCAAATATGGGCAGAATGTTGAATGTTACAGTGTATAAAGTGGCCACTTAAACCAGCCAATGACAGGTCATAAGCCCTGTAGATGCTAAGACTTCTATATTACCTTGTCTAAAATGTTCTTCATCTCTGTTGTAATATGTTAATAATAAGCTTATGTTAGTAAATGTGTTAGTGCCTGCCAGTGAACCAAATAAACATTCAATTTTTACTTGTGTAAGCACATACATTTCATTGATTAACTCTTTGAAAGCACAAAAATGTACCACATATTCTTTTGATTTAAATTTTTTTAATACTAGAACCTTGGTAAATATTAATTACAACATTGATAACATAATACAGACATTACATTTTCGCTAACATAAGTCACCAGTCTCCGACTGATTTAAAGAGTTGTTTACTTTCTTACTGGCAATGGTGGTGTCAAATTTATACCTCCTGTAAAAGCGTTTTACATTTTTTTAAAACTTTTTACACTCAATAGTCAAAGAAATAAAAGTAATTGTTTTTTTTATATTGAAATAAAAACCTGTGCCTCAAAGAGTTAATATCGTCGTATTGTTACGCACACCAAAGACAAGGTTTATTAAATATTTGAATAGACTGTAGGATACATTTATTTATTAACATTTGATTGTATTTGAATAGATATGGATGATGAATGATTTGATAGATATGAATGGTGGCAATACTTAACTTAAGCACCAAAATACAGTTTTGTGTAAATCAATTTTTAAGTTCAAATTTTTTTATTAAATCCAGACATTGATATAATTTTTCTCCTTCCAATATGTTTTACCTTTATTGCAAAAACTTTAACCTGTTTATTACAAAATGAAATATTTGTGTTAATCTTAGGATTAAACTGGAAAACCGAAAAACAGCATTGCGTTGCTCAATCGGTTGTTGTATAACACAGTCCATATGATCTCCCACGCCTAGCACACGAGCTTGCCTCTTTCTCGGTGTTGTATTACTTTATAATAAAAAATTAAAAATCACAAATGAAAAAATTATTCCATTACTAATACTGAAATCAATAACTTAATAGTTCAGCGTCGTGTAAATAAATATTCAATAGTCATATAAACCAAACACAAAAACTCTCCACTACTCGACCTTACAAATCGTAAGCAACTGTGTAAACTACCGTATGTTGAAAATGTCAATTGTTCAGGACAGCCGATTTAAAATGTGGATTTAAGATGTAACAAGAAGACGACTTATTCACACAAAGTTTACTAAGCTTAGTCTCGATTCTCACATGTCTGCCGGCTCTCCTGAAGTTGATGTTCTCAACACACATACAATATGTAGCAGCCGTGAAAATTGTTTCTACTATACTGCAATATAAATTATTCTTTCTACTATGGGGATAATTCTACCAGCATCGAAATATATGTGGATAAATAAGCGAGTCAACAAAGTTGTGTGCGTGTCCAAGTCATTATAGTCCGGGGAGAGCGGCGATGCATTCGGTCTAGAAATGCAGCGCATGCACCAGTGGGAGCCGAGAGGAGGATGATGATTGTATTATTATTATGGATAATTTACATAGCACAACTTTTACAAATCCGTGTTGTATGGCTAAGTATCTTGCATTTAAGTTTGTAAGTGAAAATTCTCGATGGAAGTTCATTGTAATTTATTATAGAAAGAAAAGACGAGCGATACTTTAATCCACAAATTTGGAATATCCAGTAAAAATATAAAATAATTTTATTATTAATATTTAAAGCATTAACTTCGTGGTCAAACATTTTACTAAATGTTATTAAATATTTGTATATAACCACTTACCGACTTTTCTATGTCAACCGGTTTCAAGACTACCCCTTACTTACCCCCTCCCTCCATCCCCTATACTTTTTCATTTATTTCTTAAGCAACAGAATATTTTCATAATATAATCAGTGCATGTTTAAGTTTTACTTTTGATTTTAATTTTAACTTTTAATTTTAACTCATAATTTATACTTATTCATATGTACATCTACTACCTGCATCTAATTAATTATTGTTGGTTGTGAATTTTTACTAAGAAATATAAATGTTCATGGAAGCAGAGAGAGAGGGAGGAAAGTAGAGCTGGAGCTATACAATGTCTTCTCCCTTTTATGTACTTTTTATTTAATATTTATATTTTTACTTTTTTAGAATTCAAATATTTTTCCCTCTCTTTCTGCATTCATAATAAATTAGTGTGAAATCTGTAATTGGTCTTACTTTTTTAAATTGTTCTTTTGTACCATGCATTTATATAAAGACTGTATGTGATTTCCTTAATAAATAATAGTAATGTTTGTATGAAGAAAGGTCAGACCGCGCATCCCCTTAACCCTTTATAGGATCATGTGACAGTTTTGTTACAAACCGTTTCAGTGCTTATAAAATCCAAAATAAATACCAAAGTTCATTTTAAATCAA
This sequence comes from Micrasema longulum, assembly GCF_059751315.1. Lineage (NCBI taxonomy): Eukaryota > Metazoa > Arthropoda > Insecta > Trichoptera > Brachycentridae > Micrasema > Micrasema longulum. Next base: position 133,521 of record NW_028277241.1, read on the forward strand.
TGTTACACCACAGGTTACACACATTGAGTGCGATTCGAGTATATTTGAGAAAATATATTGACGGGAGTAAATAGATGACTACATGATGTTTGTTGGTTGCTAGAAAGTTGATCTGATATTCCAATAGGAAATTAACAGGGACCCGTATTTCAAATATTTATATGCTATTAAGTGCATGTTTTTCGCTTCACATAAGCTAAACAATTGTTTCAAAATATTTCAAATTTCTTTGACACTTGAGAATATCTGGAGGCATTATAAGACAAATGAATGAATGACACATTCCAATTTTCTACTGTTTTTTTAAATTTCATTACGAAAATTTTGAAAAACTAAAAAAATGCATGGTTATTATACCGGTCAACAATTATGAGTACCAATAGGTGCCCTTAATGCAGTATTTTTATCCTGTTTTCAAATATGTATTCGGAATTCTCCATCACCCGCAGAATTTAGTCAAGGCCACAGACAATACTCTCGGTTTCCTGTACATCAACAAACAGAGGTTTCCTAAAATTAAAGAAGGAATATTTTGGGTCAACGAATAAGATCACTAATGCAAAGTTTGAGGTACAATTAAATCCACCGGAGAATGCAGCTTGGTAAGCGTTCAAAAATGTTACTCGCAGTTTCTAGGTAAGTCAGAATGTTCAAATATCGTGCAGTTAAGAATGCAGAAAGTATGTTTGGAATTATAAAAACCGGTATCATATTTGAATTCAGGAGGAAAAATACTATCAGAATCTTTCAGAGACAAAAAAGGTTTTTTTGTTACTCATCGTTATTCGTAGAAAGCTATCAAAACACCTGGTATTTTTGTACTTTAAAGAAGTTGAGTTATAAAGGGGTTACTTCTATGACATTGTGAACAATATTCTGTGTTTACTATATTAGTTTTATATCATCCGTCGATGGGAGGAGTGCTCTCCCGAAACTATAGTAGTGTTCTTGTAGAAGAATAAAAATTGTGTAACACTAATAACAAAGTTTTATTTTCATAATAATTTATAATGAAGTGTTACAAAGTGAATGCCGATTCAATTAAAAATATTATAAAGGGGTAAGTTAGAATACCTGTTATAATAGCAGTATTAGTGGTGTATAAAGGAGAGGAGTCGTATCTTGCGCAGCACAATTCAGTTGTTACAGGGGGAGGCATGGTCAGTCTGCTATGTAATGTTAGTAAGTATGATGTAATGTGGTGCGGACAAACCTTTGGCCTTGTTATTCTTAGTCGCGGCGGCGTTAAACATTTTGTTGGCGTCGCCGGCGCCCAATTTGCTGTCGCCCCCAGAGAGCGCCACCGTCGCCACGGGCGCACCTACACCGGACAGGGACACACTGATGCAATCTATCCTCGAGCTCGCCTCGTACCATCTCATCATCTCGCAATACACGCTAACACCGGCCGTGTTACGCTTTGGTGGATTGCAAAAAATTTGCAATTGGGTGTATCTTAAACTTGTGACGCTAGCTATCGAATTTAGCAATCTGTTAGTTATTATTACGGATAATTTATATGGCGCCATTTTTGTGAAAATCATCTCAAGGGCGCTGTGCAATAAGTATCCGAACACGTCTTGCAGCTACGTAGCACATGGACGGTTGGGATTTTAGCTCTTCGTTTCCAATTACGATGGAATCGAATAACAGATAGGAGCTGTTAACGGGTAGCAATAATTGTATGCTCTGATTTCTGACGAGGAGCAAGTTCTTGCTGGTTATTACTAATACGCCTATTGTTTAAATCCAAATGTTTGCTCGGTTACAAAATTTATTTATTTGAAAGAAAAGGCGTATTTTACAAAATTGACAAGAAGCCGATTAAACTAACGAGATATTTAACAATCAAAATAAGCTTCAACTCTATTCAACTCTATTTTTAACACATTCTAAAACATATTTTTTGTAAGAATGCATTTCTATATCAAAGCTGGAATGGAAAGGGGGTTGCAGCGCCATAAGTGGTCTATTTATATCGAGAGACATTTGAAAGTGTCTAAATTTTAGATAAGTATAATTGAATAATATTCCGCTGTTTTAAGATTATTCTACAATAAGATCTCCTAACTTGAGTTTTAATGTTCAAATGGAGTATTAAGCTACCATACAAGAGGTTTCGGGTTCGATTCCCGACATGGTTGACATGAAATATTTACCTAGAAAGTTGTTTTACACCTCAATATTTCACAGTCCCCGAGACTTGCAGGTGAAGCCCGAGACTGATCATCTTACCTTCGTGTAACAAAAATGATCAAGATACGCCACAGTTGGTATACTAATGCAGTTCCCTGTGCACCATTAGGTGCATAATGGGAAAGATGGATGAAGATTTCCTTTTGACAATAGTAACATCTTGATGGGGCAAAATTTAAGTTTTTGTATATTGGAAAACATCAGAAAATCTTTTATCGTCTTACGTAATAAGTGTCCAGTTGCTCGCTAGCGTTTTAATTAAGAAATGTGTCATAAATTCTTCAGTGAAAATTGCCTATGTTTTTTACAATTTTCTTTTCTGAATTATTTTGAATACTTTTACCTATAATTTTGTGATAGTAATGAATCCAAGAAAATCTAATTTGCTATTTTTTATATTTTTTGAAAATGTGTTCCGGCCTTTTCCTTTCCAGCAGCGATAAGTGTCTAATAATTTTACCAGCATCACATCGCAACATATTATAGAACTAACGCATATTAGAAATGAAGAGATGGGTTACGAAACAAGGACAAGGCAAATATATACAGCGGATATTCAAGACATAATACAAATCATAAAACCATAAATAATAACAAGTAAAATTTAACAAAGAGGAGTCGGGAAAATGGACAGATCAATTTCTGCCTTTGTCATTCTCGCACATGCAGAAGCATGGTCCTAATCTGATACTGATCTCGGCAGAGCCGTCAACACCACTACTTATACACTCCGGGCCGAGCGAAATCTCCTCTGAGTTTACCCTAACAAATTTTATAGAAGTGTTCATATTTGTGAGCAGAGAAAAAAATAATCAATGATTTTTAAATTATGTCCGTCGTTTTTTATTTTTGCTTTCTTTTTTTATACAAACAGGAAAGAAATCTGCTATATTCTTTTCTGAAACATGGGGGTCACTTCTATATAAGCTCCCGACGTCCCCGCAACCCGAGTAGATCTAATGAGACAGGTCTTCGTAAATTAGTTCACGCCCTCCAAAGCTAGGTCTGGTAAAGAACCTGGCTCATATTGCTTAAAATTATCGAGCTAATAAGTTGTATTTTTAATTATTTAAAATATCAACGATGTTTTAAGTTTGACCAAATTTTTGTAGACAAGGACTGGATTCAACCCCTTGGGGGGCTGTAAATATTTACATTAACATATAACAACAAAGATAAAGAACATTTTAGAGAAGGGAATATAGAATTCTAAGCATCTACAGGGCTTATGACCTGTCATTGCCGGATTTTAAGTCGTTAGCTAGTATGTAGGTGAAATGATTCAATGAATCTCACCCGCATCAACAAAGGTTTCGGCAAAACTTCACAAACATCAACAGATGGGAGTATCGAAGAAATATAGATGTTCAAATATAGGTGTGTAAAATAGCGACTTAAACCAGCCAATGGCAGGTCATAAGCCCTATAGATGCCTAGACTTCTATATTTCCTTCTCTCAAATGTTCTTTATCTCTGTTGTAACATGTCAATACTTAAAACATAATTATTCTATACTTCTTTTTTTCGCACCACAACTGGCCAGGAGGCCTAATTGCGGTGATAAATTACAGCACAGAGCGCCTCTATGCATGAGAACAACCACATTTAATTCATGTGTTCTCATCGGGAATCAAACCCGGAACATTCCATAAGCAAAAAAAACAAAACATTTTTGTCAGTACAGAAACAAGGGCAAGAATTAAATATTTGATTTAACAAAATTATGTAATCTTTTTGATTTTATTGATCTTAGGCATTTAGACATGGAGACTTCATCCACTCTGGTGATTAATTTCTGGTATAAACTAATCTTGAGTATAAAATATTTTTTAAATATGTAAAATTATAATAATATCTACGGGAGTTTCAGCTCGGCCAGTGATATATAAATAATATAGGGTTAATCAAAATGATGGACTCAATTTCCTACAATCTAAATTATATTGGTGCACCTCGCAGTTCAACAATCGGCGCATTTGCCTACCGTCAGTTTGGATTTCCAACATTGTTGAGGCAAAATATTTAGTACAAAATGATCAAGATACTCCGACCAGTGAAGTGCGCTATGCACTTTAGCGCAGATAAGAGGAATACATATATGTAACTAGTTACAAACACAAAGTTAATTAATAACATTAGATGATATTTGCAATAAAGTAGTAAATGTGACTCCCCGTTGGCTGCACGGCAAACATCTCAATAAAAGAAGCGTATTTCTCTATTACAGAATTGTAATCCAACATGAGCCCTTCGTATATTTAGACAAACCCACAGTAAAAGGAGCAATTAAAGCTAAAATCATTGTTTAATGCTTAAGGAAATTGGATATAAAAAATGGAAGTATGTCAAAAATGTATTCAATAAAAATGAACTAGTTTAAAGTACGTAACAAGTTCTTTAGAATTAACCAATCAATTACAGCGTTGTTATGTGTTGTGATAGATTTCCGGTTTCTGGTAGCCATTTTTTTCAACAGTTAGTATGTTTTTACGCTACGGAGTTCTGCTTTTAAATGTCGGCAGAACTTGCGACGTCGCGGACGGAATAATTTCAAAATTACTAAACTTTCAAAAATCACAGAGATGATAATACGATCTATAATTATTTTATTTTTTTTAATTCGACTTTGATAGTCGATTAACAAATAAAAAAAAATTAAACCACTGAACTTCCCTATTGAAGACCCCTGGTGGATGGAGTGCTTAAACTATTAAAAATGAGCTGAAACTGTTCATTCAGTGACTACGAGACCATTCAGATACAGCGGTACGGAAATGAGTCCATCACTTAGAATAACCCTATACAGACATTAGTGGCGGGGGTTCTCAAAATGCATTACACACAAAATGATCAAACCACATAAAAGAATTACGTAGATTCAAAATGAAAACAGGCAAAATGATCGGAAACAATACTAACTGTGGTTGTGTAAATACATGTGGTCCCTGACAGTGGTAGTAGTGGTAGTAGTAGTAGTAGAAGTAGCCGGACATACGTACCGAGCTTCCCCAGGCCTTCGCTGATGGAGTTACTCTTGGGTTGGTAGGAGGCGGCTGCGTTGGGTTTGCTTAAGGAACTATTAGACGGCTTCTTCTTCTCTTTTACTTTCTTTTTGGGCTTTTTCTTCTGTCCCGACTCGGCCACCAGCTTTCTCATTTTCTCCTGCATCGCGGATAACTGGAAAGGAAACGAGCGACGCATTATTTATAAATTTGCAACGGCAAGAATGAGGTGACTCGGTACATACATACAATACGCAACGGTCACGATAGCTGACCGAATTTGGATTCTACCTGAAAACAAGATGCTCCACCTAAACCTGCAGAAGCGTTTCCTGGGTAATAGGGTTTAATGGCTGGAATAAGCTGCCACGAGAGCTGGTCTCAACTTGCAGTCTTAATAATTTAAAGAATGCGCTATATTTGTTTGGGAAAAGTTTGACATACCGACAACTAACATTCTTTAAAATAGATATAAGCATATCAACTACTTGCCTAAAAATTTTTTTTTTTTTTTTTTAAATGTTCGGGTTTTGAAAATAGGTTAAAAAACTAAATTTAAGTCTTTACCAAAGTTGTTTGAATAAACAGGATATACAAACAAACCAACATTAGTCTTAAGAATCACGTGCGATTTATGTAAATTGACAAGTGACAGTAATCTTGAACCACCCATGAGAGTAAAGTCGATCAAAAACCAGTGGAATTTATCTAGAGTGCCCCAAAGCACTCGACATTGACAATAGAATGCGACATCGTACCTTCAGCTTTCAAACTTTCTTCCTATAAAACACTCGCCATTAATCTTTGAAGTATTTCCATTCCATTTTAACTAAAATAATTTAAAATTAACCGTAGCGATTAATGTTACGATGTTGGTGTATCGAGAAATGTGCAAATAATATATCTATTTTCAAATTATTTTATCCTTCAAAATACATATTTGAGATAATATAAGATAATAATATGTTTTAAAAATCCATTAAACTAATAGGTATTGCATATTTCGTATAACATGTCAATGTGTGTTATATCGAGCCAACAATAATTTTAAACGTTACTGTGTCTTAGTAAAACATTTTCTTTTGTCATAGAAATATAACATACAAGCAAGTTTGACTAGAAACAACGTATTTGTTAGTGTGGCCACTTTTTCATTAGCTTTGAAATAAAATTGTCGAATAATTTTCAAAAATAGCATTTTGACGAAGCAATCGAGATGACTCGACCACTGTCGAGTGGGTGATCTGGCTGAAAAACTATGAAGTATTAGCAATTGACAGTAGTAACAATAGATTGAGACTCACCTCCTTTTCCAGTGCTATAAGCTTTTTACTTCTTTCTTCATCGGATACTTCGGAATCCGACTCCGACTCTGACACGGACTCCGAACTTGACCCAGAACTCGGTTTGTCCAAAGTCATGTTTATGTGAACGGGTTCATCGGGGATTTTCGCGTATCTGAAATCAATCATTACCATTTTTTAAACTTAATTGAATCTTTGGATAATTTAGAAAAATGGGCAGTTTATTTACGATTATAAAACCAACATTATCAATAATAAAATAATAAACAGCAGACTTGTCAACTTAATTTTAATGTTTTATGGTTAGATATTGATACTTTATACTGTTATTATGATATATGCTCTTAATTTAGTTTAAGTTGACTAAAAAATGTGGGATATGCAAAAAAAAACTAATTATTTGTAAATAAACAGTTATTGTTATTATTTTGCACTGGCAACTTTTTATCAACTAAAGTTAATGAGGAAGTTCAGTGGTTTTTAAAAATAAAAATATTTGTAGATTGTCAAACTAAGCCAAAAATTAGCTTTGCTATGATTTTTTTTAACTTTTGATAAATCAAAGATTAGTTATTTTAGTATGGAATAGGTGTGGAATTTCACTAAAAAGACACAAATAAATACCAAATCTTATTTATTATGCCACCAATTTAAAATGCAAAATGAAGTGTATATTTACAATCTACGACTTGAGATGAAGCCACCCGGTGGTCAAACAAATGTACACAACAGTTGTATTTAAGTGATGAAGATCGTGGTTTTTTTATTTTTATGTGTTGTATTATAGTATTATGATTTATTTAATATTTTGTGATTTTGAAATTACTCTCCCTGTGATGTCACAAGTTCTTTTCAGTATGCACTATCCCATAGCACTGAACTTCCCTCATTAGCCACGTTTAAAGTGTCAGGTGAATACATTAGCTACGCATATTTTTTTTTTCATTGTGAACTGTAGATTTGTTTAATCAAATTGTTTCAATTTGATCTTTTGGTGGATCACAAACAAACCATAAGACTAAAAAGAGAGGTTAGAAAGCCTATCATTTCATCTTTGCATTCAGATCTGGCTTCCTTTGCATTCATACATCTTCTCATGCAAACGCGCCGATTATATTAAAGTATTTGTTGGATTTGGTCACGCCATATCTTTCTCGGTCGTCCTCGATTTTTGCATCCATCAACATTTGCATTGCAACTCTTTTTGGCCGTTCTTTTGCCGTCTATTCGCTCTGCATGTCCAAACCGACACAAAACTCCTTTCTTGATTTTGTCGATAATGCTTATCTTAGCCTTATGATAGATTATGCAACCAAAATTAACATGATCAGTGACAATAATTCGTGTTTGAATTCATGATAAACAATTAAAAGGACGCTAGCAAAACCTAGCGAATTCTATTCTTACAAGAGTGAAGGCTATTATCCAGGCAAAGGGTATCGTAAATATGCTGTATTTTTAGTTTTTAAATAAGTAAAATATTTTTTTAAGATGAAATATTTATTTTTAGTGGTTTATCTATCTGGGTTGTGACGATCGAACTAACCTCATTTCAAAAACGTCCTGTAGTTTCCTAGCCATGGCCACGACGTCATGATCCGGCGGGTTGTACTTGTAGCAGTTGGTGAATATAAGGCGCACGTCGGCCGCAAACTCGGCCGCGTTGCGATACGCGCGCCCGTCCATCTTCTGCTTCACCGTGTCCAGGTCCATGGGCTTCTTGATGATGTCGAAGTAGTCGTGCAGCCCTAAGAGGTCGGCGTCCACCGGCTTATAGAACGGCCACGCGTAGCCCTGAAACATACAAATCCTTCTTTTTAGAACTTCATACATGAAAAAATTAATCCAGATTATTTAACAAACTTATTAGTGAACAAGTAAAACTAAGACATTGTTCACAAACATTTGGACAAACTCAAAATATTGTTATTTAACTGCTCCAAGATTTTAATACTTTGTATCAAAATTACACATTTATCATTATCATTCCCTTTCCGCACCTAATGGTGCATAGGACACTGCATTGGTACACCAATTGCAGCGTATCTTGATCATTGTGTGTTACATGAAGGTAAGATGATCAGTCTTACGCTTCAGGTACCAGTACAGGGACTATGAAATATTCTGGGGTGAAAAAAATCATTTTAAATAAATACTTCATATCAACAATGTTGGGGGATCGAACCCAAACACATTTATAGGATAGAATAATTATTTCACTATAATAAACTGCTGTTTAATTATTTCAATTGTTTTACGATGCGCGGCCTCCGCTAGACTGACGCGGTAGCTGGAGGGAGACTCGTCTACATTCACGGAGGAAGTGAGACGGCTAAAGCGGGCGAGCGGCCTCCTCTATCGCTATCTCCGCATGGTAAACAACATCCTAGGTCTGCGCAGCAGGGTTGAAAGGTGGTAAACGAAACGCTTACGGTGTATAAGAAAGAATTTTGGATTAAACTATTAGTTCTCCGAAATTTGGCCTTTACTCATCTCTAGGTACTCTTTCTGGTAGACTTCATTATGCTTCGCTTGAGACCTCCACTTTAACCTAGACTTGGATTTTTGACCATGGCGATTGGAATCTGAGACTCTGAAATGAGAGGCTCTTCAGGGGACATCTCGGGCGTTGACAAGACGCAACTGGGTCGCCTAGCCTCCACTGCCTTACAACTAGTGGACGGAGCTGTGTGCCAGTGACGAACAGCAGAACCTCAACACAACGCCGGTAGCGCGTTACCTCACACAGTAGTCGTGAGGACGACAATGATCTAAAAGGGCCAATGTCAGATTTATTTTTTTTCTTAACAACATTTTGGAGAGGAAGTCAATGGAAAAAAAATTATATTTAACTTTAAAATTATGTACACATCCGTATGTGGAAATATTTCTTTAATTAATATTCATTATCGGACGTGTGAAACAGTTCATTATAAAAGCCACAAAATGGCTGAAGAATCGTGATTTACGACATTGGCAATTTCAGATCAAAGCCGCAGATAATATTGCAGGGAAGCCAAGTATCTTAGTTCAGTAACAGGATTTAGAGATGGTGTAACTCACGGAATGCTTCTTGGAGAAGAGCTCCTTGAGGATCTCGTTGCAGGACTTGAGCGCCTCGCTGAGCTTCTCCTTGGCCAGCTTGAGCTGCTGCTGCAGGGCGGGCGAGGGGGCGTGGTGCGCCGCGCCCGACGTGGACGCGCCCAGGATCGAGGTCAGCGCGCCGCCCGCGCCCGCCTGGAACCCCTCCTCCGGTACCCGCGCGGGCTGCACAAATACGAGTTGTAATATTTACTCTCTATAATCTCCACAATGTTAATAAACAAGCACTAAACATATCCTAGGGAGTTTTAAATTTGATAACAAACTTTTCTCATTTCTTTAATACTTTAAACCTTAACGGTCCAATGTCAAATCTCATTTGACATTGATTTTTTCCATATATCATACTTTGGAAAATTAAAGAAACTATTTTTTTCGCTAAAAAGGAAATTCGATTAGTATGTACATAGTAATGGCCTAATTATCTATATTTTATAATTTTCTAAAGTATGATATATGGAAAAAATGGATGTCGAATGATATTCGACATTGGACCAGTAAGGGTTAAAAGGACATATATTTTGTCTTGCAAAATATTGTAAAAAGGATCCTCAATACCACCTTGTTCTAGGTGTCCTATAAGTTAATAATCCTAAGGTTAAAATCCCCTCTCCCTCAAGAGCGAGGAAATGAGGAGAGATTAAGAAAGAGAAAGAAACAAGTTTTTCTTTTCCTTCCCATTTTTACCCCCTCCAGTTAACATTTTATTTCAAATAAGAAATTTCAATTTCATAATTATTTAGTAGCGTGGTGAAATACGAGTAGGTGAAATAATTCAGTCTGACGAATCTCACCCACATCAATAAGGCTTCAACTTTTTAACTTCACAAATATCGACAGATGGAAGAATTAAAATAATATGGATGTTCAAAAATAGGCAAAATGGCGAATGTTACAGTGTGTAAAATTGACACATAAACCATCCAATGACAGGCCAGAAGCCCTGTACTGTAAATGCGGAGACTTCAGTAATCCCTTCTCTAAAATGTTCTCTATCTCTGTAGCAATATGTTAATCTAAATAACCCCCTAGGGGATGAAATCCAGTATTGACAAAAAAAAACATTTGAAAAAGGCTTTAAAAACAAATAAATTATTACGCTTTCAATATTCTTTTGTATCAAAATTTTTGTTTCCTAGTGTATGAAAATAATATATTATTGGACAAATAAAGTGAATTACCTTCTTGATTTGCCGGCCGCTCTCCCGGCGCGTGCTGATCTTGGCGGACTTGGGCGCGGGCAGCGAGGCGGCGTGGTACGCGACACCGCCCCCCCCGCCCGCCCCCTCGAAGGAGCTGCCCATGGGCGTGGTGGTGTCCGCCTTTCTCTTCACGCCCTTTTTCACCTTATGCACATGGGGAAGGGGAACATACAGTCAGCCACGTCTGGTGCATCGCAACAACACATCTTTATTTATTCATATTTACGGCCATTAGCTTTGGAGCCAAACATTTCATGGAATGTTACTAAATAACTAAGGCAAGTTCAGAGGTTTAAAGAATATATATATACTTAATAATACAGTAAAACATCATTCCTCGATTTTATGTTTTCCCATTTTTTACACAGAAATATTGAAGTCCCATTTTTTCAATACATTCCCATTAAAATATTCCCCCAATTGACGTTTTTTACGTTAATCATACCCACTGAAAAATTTTCAAAACTCAATCAAAAGACAACGAGCCGAGCGCTGCCGCGTGAATAGATAATAAAATTGAAGTAAATAAAAAAATGTGTAAATTATGGTCTCAAACTAAATTCAAAGTAGGTGCAGTGTAATTAACCATTTTGTTTAAGTGTTCAATTTTGGCATTTTACTTAACAACAGTGACTCATGATTAGGAAAAATTACAATGCAGAAAGTTTAAAAATTCCACATATTATTATGAGAAATATTAATTGAAGTTTTATTATAATGTAAAAAGAAGATAGTTTAAACAGTTATCATAAAAGTGTGAAACAGTTTTGCCGCTATGTAAATGACAGTTGAAATTCTGTGGTACCATACTAAGAAAAGTGATAACATATAAATAAAATTTCCCAATATTTGGATGAAAAATTGTTGTATGCATTTTATGCAAATTCAAATTTTTCTTTCCGTGTTTTTTTTAAGGTTAAGTAGCTACATAAAATTATTTAAGCATGTTTTTTTTTATTCAAAAAAAAAAACACACTGTAGTATTGGTTGAAAAAATACAAAATATTTTTAATTAAATAATTGGTAAATATGAATAATCCCCGATTATGGTGGTTCCAATTTTTTTGCAGTATTTTTATTAAAGTCTAGTACAATAACTATATTTTTATGTAATTTCATTTTTTCCATACATTTTTCATTTCCTCACTTTAAAGTTTTCCTCAGTTTTACACTTTTTTTGTAGCTCCCTTCAAAAACGTAAAACAGTGATTTTACTATATGTTAATATAACAACTATATGTTTATAGACTATCAAACCAAGACAAAAAAAAAAACGTTTTATGTAACGAATTATCACTATGATTTCATAAAAGTTTTTTAACTTTGAAATTACTCCGCGTGTGACGTCTCGAGTTCTCTTACGCTTCTTCTCGGTCAGTTCTGTCAAATGGTCCATTGACTTATCGTAAACAAGAAATCTTTCGCAGCTCTCTTATCATCGGTTGATTCGTATGAACTAGTGACGTCTTTTGATTTTATAATTTTTTTTATACATTTTCTAAAAACTTTGTCTTACAATTGAATGCTCTAATTTTTGCCGCGCCTAACTTCCTCATTAGTAGAAACTCAGTATTGAATTCTACTAAATTGTTAAACTAAGGTAACACTTTCATAGCGTGATGGAATTCTATGTCGATAGTTCAATAACATAGATCATTGAAAGCTACATTATAATAAAAATGTACGGTGCATAATAAATATAAGACTGGACAAACCTTAGCAGGTTGCGTCTGCGGTAGTTGTACGGTGGTGATGGTAGGAACACCTTGCTGTGCGGCGGGTTGTGCCACGTGGAACCCGGCCGGCTGCGCCGCAACCTGTGGGAGCGACCAAACTTCCATCAGATAACACTCTTGTAAGGAACACTATCACTAAGTCAAACTTGATAAATAGGGCTAAGTTGGGCAGCTTTCGGCAAGCTTAAGTCATCATTCCATGTCCGCTCCCTAGTCGGAGCATATGGTATCCACATTGAGCCTCCATTGATCTCTATCGGCTGTCGACTCCTTTGGGTCCTCCGAGTCATGTTCTCGTGCGGAAGTTTTGACATAAAATGCGGGCGAACAGTCAGCAGTGGGCGTCCAGAACATCGAGAACCTGATGCCTTGTAAAGTTGGCAAGCGAGGTCAAGGCTCTCGGGAGACATCCGCAGTATATTATAGTATATACGTTTTATTCTCTTGAAAGAAGACAACTATAATTTCGGGAGAACACTCCTTCCATCGACGGCTGATATGAAACCAATATAATACATACAGAATATTGTTTTCAGTATAATCATAGAATCTGTTCTTCTAAGTTAATAAAACGTGAAACAATAATCAAAGTTTTTATTTTTATAATAATTTATAGTAAAGTGTTACCAGGGAATGCCGATTAAATTAATAATATTTAGTCCCAGTATACTTAAAAAGAGAAGTGTATTAAAAACAATTAAAGTTTGTAAGTGAACATTCTTGGTGAATGTTCATTGTAATTTAAGAGAGAAAAGACAAAAAATAGAAATAAAAGATAAGTGATACTTTCATCCACAAATTTAGAACATCCAGTGACCGGTTTCATCGCTTTCGCGACATCTTCATGTCTATAATAAAAGAGAAGTATATTTTGCCGAAGACTACATACAGACTAGAAACCATGTCTGTGACACAGAAATGTCTGCAATGATCCGTGTATTATATTATTAAACAATAGCATTTCCCACCTTTCGCTATTTTCATAAACATGCTAAAAACGAAATTAGCTTAAATTTCCAACATTGCTGTGTGTATGAGTTCTTCAGTGGTGTCTTTACCTGCTGGGGGAGACCGGCGTGCGTCACCGTGGTGGTGGGCTGCTGCGTGGTGGTGGTGTTGGTGGAGCCGACCGGCGTGGAGGGGGTGGGCGGCGCCGGGGGCGCGGGGCTCGGGCGCAGGGGACGAGCGCCGGGCGATGCGCTGCTGCGCTTCTTACCGCCCACCGTGATGGCCCCCTTGGCCCCTCCCTTGCTGCTCGTGGGCTCCAGCACCTTCTCCTCCTTGTCCATCTGCGCCACCTGAACAGATACTCTCGCTTTCATTCTAATCCTTTTGGTGTTCCTCGATTCGCGGAAACTATGGCTTCGCATTGTAAACTCAACAGCATCTGGATGTTTTTGGTGCAAATATTTCTAGATTTAAATCAGATCTTGTCTCGAGGTTGTTATTTTTTTTACTGTCCTAGCTTTAATTTTTGAACAGGAATTTTTTTTTCAATGTCTGAACTTCCAGAGTATTCTGTCTTTTTCTTGAGGTAACAAAATGTCACATTAACCGCATGTAAAGGAATTTTGTGGCACAGCCTTTTGAGAGTTATAGATTTGAATGGACCGTATGATGATGGCAATAGGGGAATTGAAAGTTGTAAATAGAAATTCTAAAACTCAAATAATTTTTTTAACTTGAAACGGCAACTTTAAAATTGCCTCGCAATGTACAGATTTAGAAAGATTTCACAAGATCCTTAGAATGGAAGTTTATAATAATAATTCACTGACAACTCTGATTTTTCATGTAAATTTATGGAAATGGCAATTGGGCTTCGGTACCTTGGTGAGAAAGAGCTTCTCGAGGGTCTGCGCCATGACCACCACATCTTCGCCGGGCTTGTTGTACACGTAGCAGTTGGTGAACATGGTGTTGAAGTCCTGGATGCACTCCTTGGCCGAGTAGTAGTAGTTCTGCTCCAAGCGCTTTTTGATGGTGTCCAGGTCCATGGGCTGCTTGATAATCTTGTGATAGTCCTGAGCACCACACACTCACATTAGTAAGCATAAATCACTAAAGGCAGATAGAACGGTTTTCTTCTAAAAATTACATTTTGTTTGTGTTTAGGTATTTGTATAATAAAACATAAAACATGTCATACATATTTTTCACCACAAAACTTAATAATTATTTAAAATATTTCCTCGCCATCACTAACTCGTTGCGTTTTTCAGATAATAAACGCTAAACCAAATATTTACCACCTTGCCGCATTAAAAACCTTCCAGATGTATGAAAATGTATCTAAAAGAAAAAGTTACCAATGAAATTTATAAAAAAGACTTGAAGGAATTGTGTTGTACACACACAACTATCAAAACACAAAAATCCGATTCCTAGTTCTCCAAACTTACAAATGGCGATTTCTCAAAATGGTGTTTATTGGGTTAGTGACTTTTACCTGAACAATGATGATATTTTATGATATTAAATTATTAATCAATCTTATTTACTAAATAACACGAGAGAAAAAAATAAAACAATTGTATTTCAGCAGTAATTTAAAGAAAATTTAAATTTATTTCAACAGAGAGGGAAGAAGTTTTCGAGAAGGTAATATAGAAGTCTAGGCATTTACAGGGCTTATGACCTGTCATTGGCTGGTTTAACCAAGCATTTGGACATAATCAAACATTGTTGAATTACTACCTGGTAAAAGAAGAAGTATAAAAATTGGAAAATTGTTTCCAGGCGTTGCCTAGTAGGTGATTTGGTTCAGCCGGATGAATCTCACCCACGTGATAAAGGTTTCAGCTCTTTCACTTCACAAGGGTCAACAGATGGAAGAGTTGAGGAAGTGTGGATGTTCAAACATGGGCAGAATGGTGAATGTTACACAGTGTGTAAAGTGGCCACTTAAACCAGCCAATGACAGGTCATAAGCCCTGTAAATGCCTAGACTTCCATATTACCTTCTCGAAAACTTCTTCCCTCTCTGTTGAAATAAATTTAAATACGAACAACTCCCTAGGGAGGAAATCCAGCCAGTCTGCAAGCATTTGGACATAATCAAACATTGTTAAAGAAAATTTAACTAATATTTATATATGTAGTAATATTGACTGAATGTTTCACTCACCGGCAGGTTGAGCTTCTTCGCATCCACGGGCTGTTGGAACGGCCAGGCGAACTGGTGCCTCCATACCGCCTTCATCACGTTCTTTTGGATAAACTGTAACAGAGGGGCACATTAGTACTGCGGGCCGGGCAAGGCAGACGGGGATAGTACGTGGGTGCGAGGGTACTCACGGCAAGTTGGTTGGTCATCCGTCCCTGGCGGTGTGGAGTCGCATTGGGGGTGCCATTCACAGCCTCCGCTCCCGGCTGAAACGACAAAATGCGTTACTATGCAAGAATTACATTTACCATCATCGTCATTCCCCTATACGCACTGCATTGGTATTCCGATCGCAGCGTATCAGCGATCGTAAGGGTGGGATGATCAGCCGTACACCTTAGACTAAAGAGATCACTGGATTACCACTGTATACCTTGTTCCCTATAAATGAATTTACTACGCAGAGGTAATTTGTTTCCTTATTACTGTTTATTTCGCATAAAAATGTCTGCCTTAAAACAGGTTGTACCTAGTTAGGCAGACTAGACATGATCCAGAGAAATCTATTACCTATAGTCCATAAAATATAGCTTGATTAGAATGACAGTTGTCAGCAAAGGTGAGGACATTTATATTGACACATGAAAAATCATTCATATCTGGCATATTAATTTATTTTTTTAATACAATGCTTGACATATAAATCAATATTAATATATAAAATCAGCTTTAAAATAAACCTAATTATTAACAACGTTCTTAAGGTTACAACATTTTGCAAAAACGTTGTAGATGGGACAAATTGATCAAATAAAAAAATAATTCATTTGATGTTGTTTATGAAAAAAGTATAAATGTCTTGTTTTTTGGTGAATAATTGTCTTAAACACACTATAATAGGCTTGTTTTGCGTTTATATATGGTAAATATATAATCGTAAATACCCATATCGGACAATGGGTGGTGTGGTAGAGCCTGGCTCGAACCTCGGACCTCTAGATCGACGACACATCCGATCTCTAAGAACCTAAAAGTTTTCAGTGTAAATTTGATGCATACCTTACTTTGAAAGGTTCAGAGCCAATGGGAGTTTTTGAATGGTGCATTGTCATAAGTAGAGGTAATATCATGTAACTTACCGTGCTGGTGGTAGCCAGGGGATCCACTGCCTGCTGCATGGTGCTAGAGTCTGCTATCTACCTGCCAACATCACACTGCCATAATCATTGTGGTAATAGCTTCACTCACATCCTCCGCTCTGTCCATTCCACCATCACTACGTACTGGACATTACACTGCACATCACTATTCATAGTCCGCCCTAATTGGTGGATGCAAAAAACCCGCAGTCTAATATTTTTTTATGGTTTTATGATTTATACGTTATGTTCAATAATATTTGGCACACTTGCACATGATTCAATTGAAAAAATAAAATACATAAACAAGTTATTTTTATTAAAAGACTGTTTGGAATTTTTCACATATTCCGGCGTATATATCCTCTTCGGGCCCCTGGTATTACCATTTGCCATTTTATGCCAAAAAAATATTTCCCTGTCATTATTTCTGATACAGACCCAGAACATCACATACTATAGATTTCAGTTTTACAAAGGAGAAAGAGCTCTACTGAGTTGAAGCTAGTTTTAAATAAATATTTACATTAAAACACTGCAATTTTTAGATATCAAAATGTCGCTTATAAAATATTCAGGAATGGGGTTCATTTATAAATTTGAATTTGAAAGTCAAATTGTCACGAAAGCTCTTTTATTCCACTTTCAATTGATTAATGAAGAATACATGTAAATTCAAAAGTATTTATTAGATCAATAAACATTTAAAAATTAAATATTGTATTGTGGAGTAATTACTGCAACCAAATTTAAATATCAGAAGAACTACCCGTCATAATAAATTATTATAACAGTGCATATATATTGCGAACAGTGTTACTTAAAGTGAACATACGTTTATTCATCAATATATAATACACAAAATGATAAAAATATCAAACCTAATATAAAGGTTCGGCAAAAATGAAAAAAATACAGTCAAAAATTTTGGGCGGGAATGTTGCGTCCTTTATTATATACATAGATGTGGCTAATGTGTTTTCGGTTACCAGGCAGACCCCTCGGACATCGGTAGTCGCTTTCATCTTGCGAACAATAATATAATATGTGAAAACAGCGCTTTATTTATGTAGTTCTTTATTGTTTACTTTTTGTTATGAACACTTGACTAGCTTACTACTCTGCTAATCAACGTTTTTTTATTTGAATCACTGTCATAAACTATCTAATTATTTCAAACTTACAATTCATAAATAGGGTTTAGAACTCCAACAGTCTATGCGCTCTGTAGCTGCAGGATATGTTGTAATCCAGATCTTATTTGTAAACGATTTTGAAAAAATAATCAGAAAAACAAAATTCAATTTTCAAATAATGTAATCTAGCTCCTATCTGTTATTAAATAAAATCGTGGATATACTGGCAAAAAACGTCAATTTGAAAATATGCGGATTTGACTTGATGATGCAGTTTTGTAAAGTTTTTAACGTTCTACAAACTGGTAAAATACACTATACAAGTCATATTGAATTTCATATATCTGTAGTTTGAAAAATAAATTTAAGGTTAAGTCGAATATCGGGTATTTAATGCAGGCTAAAAGCTTTAAATAGCTTAATATTTACTTGATATAAAATTAAGAAACGGAAAAATTAAAAACATGTTCTTAAATGAGCACTTAACATCTTACTATATATTTAAATAAGATATAATAGAGTAAAATTGAAACAACAAATGCTTGAATTCTCAAAACAGGGATTTGAGAGTTTAAGTTTCTTGCCAGTATACCCATGAAATTATAATTGGAAACAAGAAACTTGAATCCCAAATGTCAATGCCCCATGTAGCTGTAAGGCGTGTTGGGATATTGTACAGCACCCTTGAGGTGATTTTCACAAAAATGGGGCTCTACAAATTATCCACAATAATAATAAGTAACTTCAAAATCAGCTTTTTGAGCTAACAACTCATCGTCAGTGGCGCTACAGCCCGTTGTGGGCCCTGGCCTCCTCCAGAATTTGTCTCCGTGCATCCCTGCACCCTGCGGATCTTCTCCAATTCGTCAGGCCATCTTAATTTTGGCCTGCCTCCGCTTCGTCTGCCCTCCGGAGTGGTATAAATAATATCTTTTGGGGTGCGGTTATCATTCGTTCTGCGCACATGGCCCGACCATTGTAATCTTCTTATTTTGATGAATTGTACAATGTCGGGTTCGCTATACAGCGCCTATAATTTGTGATTAAACCGTCTCATCCACACTTCATTTTGATTGACAGCGCCAAATATCTTCCTTAATATAAAGAGTTAACAACTAAAAACACATTTTGTATCCTCCTCGTGAATACCACAAAAAGACGAGTTGTGCATTATAATCATAATAATATTATCTGAATGCATCATAAAACATTTAAGTTTGTAAGTGAAAATTCTTGATGGAAGTTCATTGTAATTTATTATATAAATAAAACACGAGTGATACTTTAATCCACAAATTTGGAATATCCAGTAGGACGTAGAATTACTTAATGAACAGATAACACGTGTGCATTCTCCATTACTTTACCCATTGTAATATAATTTTACTAATGACTTTTTACCCTTTGTTTTTCAGAAATCATTATTTACAAAACCACACTCACGAAGGATGAGACACCAAAAATAAAATAAAATACTTAAACTCATTAAAATAGCATTATATCAATGCATTAGTTAACCCATAGAAAATTTGTTGATAATGATCCTTAAGATAAAAATAACTTTATTTAATACAATATTATTTTTGGTATGTGTATATATATTTACATATTTATACACACACAATTCTGGGTTTTATCCCAAGGGGGAGTAGGTATATTATTATTTATATCACTACAGAGATGGGTAGAATTTTTTGTTTCAAGATTATGGATATTCGAGCGTTTACAGGGCTTATGACCTGTCATAGGTTGGGTTCAAGTGGCCACTTTTATGTAGAATTCTACAACATTCCCCATTCCGCTTATTAGCGAATATCCATATCGACATATATACAAAAACCAAAAATGTCACCGATATGGATATTCGCTAATAAGCGGAATGGGGAATGTTGTAGAATTCTACATAAAAGTGGCCACTTGAACCCAACCTATGACAGGTCATAAGCCCTGTAAACGCTCGAATATCCATAATCTTGAAACAAAAAATTCTACCCATCTCTGTAGTGATATAAATAATAACTTTATTTAATTTACTTACATATAACTTTGAATTATGTATCCTTACCTCTGTTCTGTATAAATACATTTAACTTTTTAGTAAAGATATAAGTCTCGAAGATGTCGCGAAAGCGATGAAACCGGTCACTGGATATTCCAAATTTGTGGATTAAAGTATCACTCGTGTTTTATTTATATAATAAATGAATGCATCATGTCTATTTGTAGCATTCATGGAAGAAGATACGAAGAAGTGTTTTTGTGGTTAACTCAAAAATCTTGATTTTGAAGTTACCTAGTTGTGATAATTAATTACCCCATGATATGTGACACTGAAGGTCTCTGGGACAAGTTTTATATTCGATTAAGAGTTGGTTGAAGACGAAATCGAATTTAAAGTTCCATTTACAATAATACCCTTCCCTCCTCTAGGGGTAACGAAAGATCCACTGTACATACCTCAAAAGTAACGAGTGGCTCGTCGTATTCCTGACTGAGCGGCATCAGCTATCTGCAGCTGGTGCCCACTGCTTCACTGCCAACATAGTCTCCTCCCCCTCACGGACCTGTAACACACCACGCTGCGGTCACACACGGAACCAGAACATCATCGGACATGCGGAGCGGCGGAGGACGGATGCTATATTAATCCGTACCGAGCTACACCGGTCACAAGGGGGTGTACACTCCATATCCGCTTTGCCTACCCCATTATTATAAAAATATTAAAAGCTTTCGGAGTAGACCACTAAATTAATATCTATATACACTCGACTTATAATTTGAATAAATTGATCCAGAAAATATGTTAGCCATTGAAAACACCCTCCATTCAGGTTCAAGGATACGTTATAGAGGTCTCGTGGCCTCTTTACAGATCCACACATTTCAAAAAAACTTTTAAGCTATAATGGATGATTTAAAAAAAAAATTCTTTGTTCATAAAAGAGTGGTGTTTTTAGAATTCACATTTACTGATTTTATTGCCTCTATCACCATCTTACGGTTGGCAATAAATAAGAGACGTTAGGCTAAAGGAAGAGACTGTCAGCCATAATCAGCTTTGTAGAGCGCCGTCTCTGTCGCACGAGCCGACAAGGAGAATGACAAAGATGACACTCTACAAAGCCAAAGTTAGCCGATTATGGTTTACAGTCTCTTTCTTAAGCCCAATGTCTCTTATTTACCGCCGGCAACTGTAATTATCCTGCCGCGATAAATCTAATTTTCCCAATCGTGACTGTGATGGCGTATATTGGACAAGGAGAGGCAATTCTGATCGGGCAAACCCCTAACTTTAATATCGATACTTTCCTCGGCAAGGTGCCAGCACTTCACACAACTAAAGCAAGGAGGAGTTGAGCAACCTTCGCTCAAATTACTTCCACTACGTCCTTCACATCCAACCCCAGAAAAAACTAAAGGGACTGCACAACACATCAATTTATATATTTTTATTTGTGTATTGATTTTTGTTCTATAATTATATTTTATTTGTTTAAATCAATGTATAGGGGCAGTGGTTCTTAACCGGTGCTCCGCAAAATTATAAAAACCAAAATTTAATGTTGACCAAAATGATAGTATGGATGATTTTGTTGTTGTTTTCAAAATTATATCTGGTGTGCTAAAATGGCATATTTAGCCGATATTTTTGATTACTTGAATAGCGTCAATGCCAGCATTCAAGGTAAAAAGAATTTTTTGACATCCACTGACAAATTGACAGCCTTTTGGAAAAAATATTTTTTTTGGAAAAAACGCATTAAAAAAAAAAAAAAAATGAGTAGATATGTTTCCTTCGTTAAATGAAAACACTGCTGAGAAAATTATTTCATCAACAGATCGTACTCAAAAATAACTCTTGATGAATTTTGGATTTTTGTTCGAGACGAATACCTCTCTCCACAAGGGCACCGAAAATTTAATTACAATTTTCAACCTCATATTTGTGTGAGCTAGGTTTCTCGACATTTACCAATATTAAAACGAAGAAACGCGAAAGACTTAGCAATTTGGATGAAGAAATGAGAGTGGCTATATCAAATATTAGGCCTAATATTGCTGAAATTTGTAAAAGCCGGCAACAAGCTCAGGTGTCGCATTAAATAATGTTTGCCGCAATTCATTGGAGTATTTATGTTTTTTTTTAAATTAATGTAATTTTTAACTTGTCTGATTACAGATTTCATTAGAAATAATCAGTTTTATTTTTAATAAAAGTTATCTTTGTAAGTTTTTTGAATGTTTAGTTTTGGTGTACCGCGAATTTTCTTTACGATCAAAGGTGCTCTCTGACTCCAAAAAGGTTCAGAACTACTGGTGTAGGGTGTGGTGTTCTATCATATCTAATCTGCCTATCTTTACGGACAAATAGCTGTTTGAGGTAAGCAACAGGGACCCGCAACACCACAGTGCTACTCACACTCAACTACTCGAGTTAACTTGTGTACTCAACATTGCATAACACTTCTCACTTATCTTAAAGAACAATATGTTCGAATGGACTAAATGAAAGATGCCTTGCACTTTAATCGGGTACGGCGATAGAGAATGTCATAATACCTGTATGGAACTTGTTGGAAGCTTCGTGGCATGAAATACTCTTGGAATATGGATTGATCTAGATTTCGCACCTCTGATAAAATAACTTTCAAAAATTCTAAATTAAGTGTACAGAATCATTAAAAAAATCAGACAATAATTCTAGCTTTACAATTTAACCTCTTGATGCCTTTATGACACTCTTGGGGGTTATATACTGTAATTTTTGAAAAATTGTTTTCTTAATGTACATATGTACACGTACATAAAATTTCAAGTCAATGCGGCGTTTATTTTTGAAGTTACACGCATATTTGTAAAGACGTCTCAGAGCGTTTGAACGTAGGAGGCTAGAGCAGCAGCGCTTACCTAGAAAGCTGTCCCTTTTATTTACCTGCCTATTTAGAGCACGCGAGAGGGAAGAATGGTCCGCAGACAACACCAACTCGAGTTATTAGAAGCTGCTTAAGGGGCGGAGGGTGTATTATATGGCCCTGGACTCGATGTTAAGTGCTTTTGAAACATTAAATCCTTTTTAATGTTTCAAAAGCACTTTCAAAGCTAAACCGATCATTTTCAAATTTTATCACAAGCTTTTTAAGTATATTTTTTTTGTAATTAATCCAAGGTTTTTTCTTAACGATAAATATTTATTTTTTTATAATCAATGTAGGGCCAAAATTTTGTTTAAAAATTGTATTTTTTTTTTGAAAAGCCACCGTTTGTCAATAAAAAGTATTTTGCTTATTCCTTCGATTAATTACAAAATTATACATTATTTTAACGAAATCTGTTTGGTATTTTTATTTTAGATAATTCAGTCAAAAGATATCGTGGTCACCGCAAGGCGCCTTTTTTGAGAAGAGCCCCTGGAGATCGTCAGCTTTCAAAATTACTATTTTTACAAATAAATAATGTTAAAATATAGTTAAACGTTACCATAATATGCGTACAAATTTTTACATTAATACATTTAGGTCTTCTAAGGAAAAACTTTTCAAAAACAGTGATCATGGAAAGTAACCCCTCACTTTCTTATTCATGTTTATAAATATATACAACCTTCATATTTTCAATGCTTAAACCGTCAAAAAACACTGCGCACCCTTATAACTTTGCCGAGATTTTAATGTATATAGTCTTGGGTGAGAGATGACCACCATTACCAACATTTTACTTCAATAATAATAAATTAATAAACATAAAACTAGTGTTTTGAATAAGTCTTATCCAATGGAGACAATCAGAAGTCAAAAACACATGCCAGTATATAATATATTATATTAAAACAGAGCTTATTAACATATATATTTTGTAGATACACTTCTGAAAACTATATCCTTTGCTTCCTTAATACCATTGTACTCTGAGCAAATGGAGCAAAAAATGACAAAAGCTCAACAGGCCTCTACACTCGACCGATTCATGCGTATCTACAAAAGGAGTCTAAAATTACCTGACAGTACTAGTTTTTTTTCTATTTTTCTTATGCTGATATTTTGGAATTTATTGCAGCACAAATCATTTACCCTGGTGTTATTTCTTTCAAATTAGCTGGCCATTTTAAGTTCTGTTGTAATGGAAGGCGAAGGATTTATAATATTTTCCGATACGATAAAATTTCCTGTAAAAAAAACAGCTGACTGACATTTCCTTGTTTCGAAATCAGACAAAACTGAAACCTGACCCACTTTGGTAAAATTTCTGTGGATATTTGCACAGTTGGGTCATTTTACGCAGTTGCTAAATGAGAAATCCTACCGCACTACTACTAAATACTATACCGTACCGCAGTCAGATACGACTGGACAGGGTACCGCATTGCGTCTACTTTTGTAAATGCTTGTTTGATGTTTACCTGTTTGTCAAGTAATTTTACCTCATTTCAATATTTTTTTATATATATAATTATACTAGTCTCGTAAATCAAAACTTTTAGTCATATCCATACGTCCCTTTTTACTAAGATTGTCCGTTGACATTTAGGCAACTAATATAATATCGATTATATAAATAAAAGACGAGTGATATTTAAATCTACAAATTTTCAAAGAATCGCTCTTCTTTTATGTCCGTACCAAATTACTGAGAATTTTCACTAACAAACTTAAAAAGTAATCTTTGGAATTCCAATTTAGAACAATCCAAACTACTCCGTTAATAGTGATGCAAATATTTTGATTGTAACTAACCCTCGACACGTTTGTAGTTATGTCAGCTATATCTGTCGCAATTGTGTCTCATTTAGGAAATTACGGCTACAGCCTAAGAGACACCGAAGAACATAGTCGTGCTTTTGCCGCCGCCGGCCCCTCTGCCTGGAACCAATTGCCTTCAAACTTAAGAATCATCGACAGTCCCAGTCAGTTCAGATCCCAACTAAAATCCCACTTCTTTAGACTATCACACCCTCAATTTTAAATCTGGAAATATAATATATCCCTTTAGTATAGTTAGAATGTAAATTTAGGTATACAATTGTAAATCGCCCTTGAGGTGTTTTTTTACAAAAATGGCACTATGTAAATCAGCCAAATATTATTATTTTTATTATTATATTGTGTCCATATTAAAAACAGTGGGCAACAAAATTTCAATTCAATAATTTTAATGTAATAACAAAATCATTAAATTAATCGTAGATTTATTTGCGAATAATCACAATGACAGGCAGCGTTTGCTTTTGAAATAATTTGTAGTGTTTTTTTTTCTTTTGGATTTAGATTAATGTTTGTTTTATGTTTGAGAATATATTTTAACTTACTGTGGTGTTACTTGAGAAAACCTGTAATTAGGTTATTTGTAATTTGTTTTGTTTTTATATATTTGATAAATGTAGCTGTTGGTTATCCAAATAAAGAATAAAAATTTAAAAAGTGTCCCAGTTTGTTAGTCAAATGAAATTTACTTCAAACCGTCAACTATGGTCCAATCGCAAGTGAGATATCAAGAAAATATTTTTTTAAAGTTATGATGAGTCCATAACATGAGAGTATCCTATGAGAAAATGTCTTTGAAAAGTGTTTTGATTATTGAAATAATTTAATCGAACCGTTGAGACCTGGATTTTGCCAATACACTGGGCTGTCAATTTTTTTAAATGTTAAACTTTTAGCATTAGTTGCCGTATGATTGTTCTCCACTTTTTTAAAAATAGGTTTAAAATTTGACTTAGTCCCATCAATCAAATTAAATAAATTTATATTAACCCTTTTAGTGCCATTGTTTTTTACCCATTACCCAATTTTATAAAAAAAATAAAGAGAAAATTATGGAAATATATATTGTGAATATTGTGATGTTTGTTTATTGTATTGCGTATCTGGTGGTAGAGTATGTATGTGAATTAGGTCAAGGTAACATCGTTATTTTCGCAGTCCTGTACTTGCTCCGTGTCAGCAAAGTAATTTTTATCCTCACTATCACTTAAAATTGCATTACGCGGTGTGAGCGCACCACAATGCCACTCCCACTATCACTTTCTTCACAACTATTTTCGTATTCTGACATTTTAGGTTAAATTTTAATTTACTAGATCTTTTTATATTTTATTTGGTAATAATATAATAATTTTAACCTTATGTAATATGTAGAAAGTTTAAAAAAATAACGATGCGTGCAAGCGACCTTCCTCACCGCGCGCTAAACAGCAACTGATTTCGCGCGTGGCACTTTAAACGTGTATACACACGAGCGCGATGGCGCTCGTCGGCACTATAACGATTAAACCATATAAACGGTAAATAGAAAAAAACCTGTTATAAAAATACAATTTTGTTATTAGTGTTCCACGTTTTTTTTATTTTACGAGAATGATGTAAAACTCCCGTCGATGGGAAGAGTGCTCTCCCGAAACTGTAGTAGTGTTCTTGTGAAATAATAAAATCGTGTAAAACTAATAACAAAGTTTTATTTCTATAATAATTTAAAATGAAGTGTTACGAAGTGAATACCGATTCAATTAATAATAATAGAAAAAACCTTTAATAACTTTTATTGTAAGCAAATTAATAATTGATCACTTTCTTCTGCATTGTAAGATATTTTCTAAGAATAAATTTAGGTAGTATTTCTTACAATCAACTGTTTGTAGACACTACCAAAAGGTATTGTTAGTATGAGATAGCTATTTTGCTACTGGCCAACTGATAAGTCTGGGAGTCCTTTCCAAATTCCGTAAAATATTTGTGATTAGTCGATAATATTGTATCTTATAATGTCCTTTACATTGATAGTATGTATTATTCCAATTTTTATTTCACTTTTTTCTTCACAACTTTCATAGGAAAACATGTCATTTAATGTATTAATATTTGAGTTAAGATTCAAATTATTTCCAAATTTTATCTTGTCGACCTTGCTTTGATTCGAAATATTCACAAAAAATGCGTATCGACCAAGGTTTAAAAAAAACTAAAAAGAATTCCTTTATTATTAAATAAAATATAGCAAAAATACATTTCAAATATATTTTAGTTTTTAAATTATTCAAAGATATATATCATGGTCAAGACAACATTTGTAACTGTTTTATGGACATGACTTTTATAACTTTTTTATGGCACTCAGGGGATAAGATGAATTATTACATTACATTAATATTTTCAAAAGCAGTTTTAATGGGAGAAAATATAACTACCGTACATTCACGGAGACTGGACCGCTGTGCACGTGCAAACCACGAGCCCACTAAGTGATATCGCATGATTGGCCCATTTCACACCGCAGCGAGAATCAACACGGCATGATAAAATACAATGCGGTGGATCGATATTTATTGTTTTACAATTATTTATTTATTTAATGCCTGGCAAATGCAATAACCAGTACACCATGAGACCGACTAATCTCCGGTCGATTTCCTTTTGCAGGATTTTTACCTGAGAGTACTCGCTAAATTTAAATAATGATTTTGATAAAATTATTATTTAAATCTCTTTTGTTAAGTTTTACTGTATTATTTGAATCGGGTTGTTGTCCCATGGCTAGTGTTGCGGACTTACAGATCAGAGGTCCGAGGTTCGAACCCCACTCTACCCCAACTTGATTTCCATATTCTAATAGTGAGTTACTTACAACTCGTTAAAACTAGTCTTCAAAATTGAAATATTTGGGTAAATTATAAGGACGCTGATATTAAAATATATATATATATATATTAACCGGGGCGTTTTTATTGTCATTTTAATTTTTGGTAGCATATGCATGATCGTTGAATGCAGCCTTGCTATACAGAGACAAACTCCGTAACTATGGATACGTTTTCGTATCACTACTTTGAAAATATTTTACTCTATAGGGCGCGTCTAAATACCAATATTATGATAGATGTCATGTTTTCATCGGCATTTAATTGAAAATGCACGATCTTTCTAACCATTTGTTCATCATTCGTGCGTTTACTATTATAGTCGAAAACAACTATCGGATCCACCAGCAATCCTCCATTTGGGCCATTTATCACTATGGCTAATGAAACATTTAATTTTTATAAAAGATCGTACTGTAATAGAATTAGCATTTTAAAGTAAAAATAAAGACCTCCCCTTCATCGGGGCAATTTGAACGCGGATATTTATCATACAATATTTTTATCGATATGATTTATTTATTAATTCACAAGTTCTTTATTAAAAAAAAAATATATGTATTTATATTTAATAAAAAGTTTTTGATATTTTTTTTAATTTTCGCCGGGCACATCGATGATGATTGAAAAAAACTTTATTTTTATTTCAAAATTCACTTACTGAATTTTTATTATTATTTTGGATAACTTACAGTAAAGCGCCTTTTTAATGAAATTAGCCGAAGTACTGCATTCTTTTAAGTGGTGATTTTGAACTAATTTTAAGAATAATTAAAGCCAAAATCTGCTATACTGCTCAGTCCAGTAGTTCGGTGGAACACCAAGGGCCTTACTTAGGAATTGGGTATAAAGAAGCTTGAAAATAGTGGTAGAATAATGATGGTATAGCAAAAAGTCTTACTTATAAACTTCGCATAGAGTTAAACTCGGTTTAAATCTGGGATAGCGACCATAGAAACTTATACCTGCACATTATGTGGTATGACGCTGGAATAAGCATGTGATTTGTCAAGTCATATTTTTCGGTAATCAAAATGGATAGTTTATCAGTTTTTTTTTTCAATTCTAAACAAGTCCTGCGACCTTCTCAATACGATTAAAGTGATTTTTAATAATTTGTTTTAATAATATCTGAAATTTTTGTATTTTTAATTAATTGTGATAAAAAAGGTAACACGAATAAAGTAAAGAGCTCATTTTTACCTTCTTTTCTTCCCAATTTTGATTTATTTTTCTAAAGGTTTTCTCCGTGTTCACCATTACACTGACAGTAGTCTCGATTTGACTGAGATTTGTTTGATGCTGTTATAAAAGTTACTGCGCACGCGCACATATTCAGTGTTGACTGTTTAAAAAATGAAGCGTGTAATAACCTGTGAATTGTTATTCCAGGTAATAAATATTTTTATAAGTAAGCTTTTTTTATATCGGTTATAAATAGTTAAACCGGGTTTAGTTATTTCTTATTGTAAACCTGGTATAAGGAAATCTAATAAGTAAGGCCCCAAATGTTTATTTATTTTAGTAGCTCCGCTTCCAAAGTTCAGTTTGGAAAGTTAGGAGATTTACTTGTGGTATTTTCCTTTACCGTACTAATGTATGCGAGTCGTTAATCTTAAACTCTCGGGTCATATTCTGCTAAGATTTCACAAAAGGGTTTGGTTTATGAACAAATTCATAGATAAATAAAAAAACATTAAGTTTCATATAAACACTAGTTTAATACAAATTTAAGTAACGATATCAAGAATACAGTAAAATATACTTTATAATGTGTAATATACATAAAAATTATCAAATATCTGTAAATAAATAAGAATAAAAATGATTAGTTGACATTTATAAAATCCGATACAATTTTTCAAAGAGGAAAAAATATTTTTAGATCTGTAAATGTGAATATTGCGGCATATATGTGGAGAATAATTACAACTGTTTACATGAGTATGTGGGGTGGAAATTCGGAGTAATGTGGTGGGTGGAGACTATCTGCCCATATTATATAGTATGGCATGGCCTAGAAATATCTGCAACAGATGTATGGAGGGAAAATCAACAAGGTTATATGCATTATCGGAATAGCGAGAGCCGCTCCGTGTGACGGGCAAGGCATGTGACATCGAACAGCGGCCGCGAGTGCCGAACGGCGACTCTGGAAGACCTTCCATGGCCGAACGGAAAACCCTACGGGTACGGGAGTACGAGATGTGTGGGTGTGCCTCGGAACAAGCGGCGGCCTGAATGCTACCGATATTCTAAAGTATACGCTGATATCGGCGACTCCGATACGATTATTAAAGCAGACTGAATGATCTAACTCACCCGCCGAAACGATCGTCCCTAAACTGCGCTCGGTTGTTCGGACAACGCGAAAAACCCAAACCCCAAACGGTCAATTCGGCGGTTACAAAAAGTATCGCGTACGGAGTCACACGGAACGAGAACGCGGGAAAAACTATCTCCGAGTATAAAATACACCATTTTACACATTTTTTACAAGAATGACATGGAATAACGCTGAGACTGTTGTAGAGAAGGACGAGAAAGAATTAGGCAGCTTTTTAACCCAATATGGCGGGCCAACAAGCGCTAAAAATACAAGGTTTGCATGCAAACATCTTGAATTTTTGACAATTCAGCCCTTCCCGGAGTAATTAAATAACTTTAAATGATAAATAATAGTATCAAAATACTTCTGCACTAATTACCTGTTTTCCGAAGGGGAATAATCTGCATAAAAACTAGAAAAAACACGGAGTCACAACACAGGTCACTTTACGTGTCTAGCCGAGACGGGCTTCAGAGATGGCGGACGTATAAAACCAGCGTCCTGAGGAAATTGTCTCAAAAATCACCCCTAATTCGATACAATCGAAATAATATATAAAAATACTTCATTTATTCATAAAAAACGTTTCGCGAGTATTTTTACGACAGGATGACGGATGAAAACAGATATTTTGACGGATTATCGAGTCTACCCGGACCGCCGAAAACAAAAGGGCAAATGGCGACGAGACAATGGTGCCGCCTTACGGCGACTTCACA
Source organism: Micrasema longulum (assembly GCF_059751315.1). NCBI lineage: Eukaryota > Metazoa > Arthropoda > Insecta > Trichoptera > Brachycentridae > Micrasema > Micrasema longulum. The sequence goes on from NW_028277241.1 coordinate 164,123, forward strand.
TACTAAAGAAGCATCAAAAAATTTAAATGACAGCAAATTGTTGAAAATTTACCAAAAACACCGTTTTTATTATTATTTCACTGGCATTGTAAACATTTGAAATCATGAAACATCATCACAAATACGGATTAACAAAACAGAATAACATTTTAACTCGAATATCGACCACACAAATCTGGCATATTTTTCATCATCAATAGCGTCGTTTGAGACGATCCAAGATCTTTGTTAACACGAATTTCCATGATTAATGTTTTTTTGTGAACCACATTCGTGTAATTGAATAAAACGAATAGTATTTCATCGGTAAACTTAGATATTCATTATGTTACGTTAATTATGTCTTTGAGCGTTTAATACAAAAAATAACGTTTGCGATTTGGAGCCATCTAAAACTGAGAAGAGTCTTATAATTGGGGATACCATATAGATTTATTTACAAACAACTTTCTTTACAAATAAAAAAATATAATAGTTTATACCATGCACTTGTGTTTTGTTTGAGTATTATTTATGTATGTCCGTCATTATTCTGGAAAAATATTCTTAAAACAAAATTGAAAATTGAATCGCCATGAATGTTTTGTTTTTCAACAAATAAAAAAGCAAAGCGAGTATTATTATGAAAAAGATTTATAAACATTCGGTAAAAAATAAATATTCCAACATTCCAAAAATACAAGGCTATTTGTTTGAATGACATAATATAACAAGATTTTCTTTCAAATCCTAAATTTTTTTCAATATTTTGTTTCACGCTTAAATGTTTTGAATTTTAATTTACCACAAGTTGTACCTTGAATCTTTTATGATGTTGTCATAAAAACCTTAAAATTGATTTATTTCAATAAAATATAGTAAACATGAACAAAATAATAATTAAAAATAAATTCTAGTCATATTGTCATAATATATTTATTTATTTTGTAGTAACAAAGAGGACCTGCGATTCTTGATAACAACAGACTATGATGTATGTAAAGGGAGTGATTTTCAGAAGAATAAATCGGATGTAATGGTTTTCGAAAGAAATGAAAGTATGACTAAATGTGAGATCATCGTGAATGGGCTTATTCAAAAACATGTACAGAATGTTGATAAATGCAGAAATCGAGGAACACCGAGAAAGACATCATATAGCCAAATTTAATAAATTATTGATGACTGGATTTGGCCAAAGAGCTAAGTGATGTTTTTATTTATAAGTTTTTCTAGCATAAATGTTAAAAACAATTTTTTTTTTTAATACGTTATATGGAGTATGATAAAAAAATGTGTCCCTCTGCACGTTCTTTATGATTATTAAATATGTATACACTTCGTAAAATAAAATAATAAAATGTTCCCTCATTGCCATCCCTTGGCATGGCAGAGAGGGCACATTATTTTTAATTTAAAAAACGTAAAAATTGTAAAAGAATAAATGCTTGAAGAAAGACTTGTCAAAATTTGGAATAATCGACGCCCATATACGAATTAAGAGGTAGCAATGTCCATATGCAGACATAGAGTGTAGTGTTCTATCCACAAAAAAATCAAGGAAAAGGGAGACACCTTTGTGTCTAAAAAATAAACTAAATGAAGTACAGAGGTGAAAAATAAATACAATGAAAAACAATCTGCCTCGAAGTGTTAATGGTCAAGAGGTCTCGGGTTACCGTGCAAGAAGTCTCGGGTTCGATTTCCTACATAGTTGACATAAAATATTTATTTTAAGAGGGTGTTTTTATCCTAGAATATTTCGTAGTCCCTAGACTGGGTAACTGAAGCGTGAGACTGATCATCTTACCTCCAAGTAACAAAAATGCTCAAGGTGCGCTGCGATTGGTATTCCAATGTAGTGCCCTACGCACCATTAGGTGTGGAAAGGGAAGTATGATGATGAAAAAACAATATAAAATAATTACGATTAGAAATAAAATGACTTTATAGAACAATGAATTTCATTGAAATTTATTTTGTAAATTCTTATTATAGATTCAATTATCGCTAAACTTTTACTCAATTTTACACCATTTCAAGAAATATAATGGTAGTTATATTTATAACAAAGTTTATTATTTTATTTTACGAATAAAAAATTGCCGAAAGAAAAAATGTTTCCCTCCAATTTTTGTTTCGTCAGTGATGCATGGCAGTGAGTATTTTTCAAAGAGAAAAATAACCATAGACATTTATTGTATTTTATTTTCACTTGACATTTTGTTATATAGAAGTTTTTTATTTCAATTTGTCAATCATTTTTCTCACGTGTTGCCGCTTGTCATTTTCTATAAATACGGATAAATAGTTTTATTTATATTAAAAATGGGAAAAAAGCGGAAGATTGAAGATGAAACAAAGGACGATAATGAATTCGAACCAGCGCCAAGACATTTGGTGGTTAAACATGTCAAAAATCAAGAAAAGCGGTTAATTTTAGTACTCGAAGGAGCGCAACTGGAAAGTGTTAAGGTAAATCTTATCGTTTCGATACTTTTATTTGTTATTGCATTCAAATAACATTATTTTTATTCCGGCGCATTTCATTGAATGTCAACAATTGGTTAATTCGCCCAAAAGATCTCATTTCTAAAACACTCCTCTTACTTTCATCGAATCCAACTTACCTGGGATTATCCGAAAAAGATACTTAATTTTACTTTTTAGATAAAATTGAAGAAAAATGTTTACTTCCTAGTGAGATTCGCGTCCAGGAGGGTGCGCTCTATATTCCACAACACTACATTAATTTTGTATGCAATATATTTAAGAAATAGGTGTTGCAGTCAGAGCGGTACCTACCATAGGTTCCAGGGGCGAACCATGTTTAGAAGCGATTATGCGCAGCTTACCATCATATTTGACTGACCATAATAATGTTTTAAGTAACTTTATTTACAGAAAAACAAATAAATAATGACTATTTATTTAAAATCGTTTCCACCGTTTGTATTTTTATCTTAATGTAAATAATAATATTAATAAAGCGCGCCCAGCGCCTGCTGTGAGCAAAGAAACTAGCCGATTATTCCAGCTTATTTTTTCACACAAATATACACTATATTTTGAATGTCTTAACCCCAGTGCGGGTTTTTTCTCCTAGATTAAACTCGCAGATTACACAAATTATTTAAAGATTCTTGTTTTGGAAAACAGTATTTATAACATTATTTCTTAAGGGCTATTTTTCTTTGAGATGGTACTTTTGACATAAGACCATAATTACTTTCATGCGTTATATTTCAGGACATATGGCACTCGACGCGGCTGTTCTTAGCACTATTAATTTCTAGAACAATTCGGCCAGTTGACATTTCAATTGAATACCTAATATTGACTGGATTCATAGTTCTAATTTTTATTTATTTTTTAATGATTAATGTATTTAAGTAATAGATAATATATCAAGAAGTTATGTGGTTTGAGTTGATTTCATGGATGAGAGTGGTTGTATCACACAGAACCTCAGAAAAATATCATTTTATAGTATAATATATTACTAACATTATATTATGTACCTTCTATGTAGGTACAAATGTATGATATTTTTTTATAGCTTACCTGTAAATAAAATTACCAAACGCCAATGATAGGTTCTGTTGGCACAAAGAACATGGACACTTGTTTACAAGGGAGGAAAGAATAAAATGCTCCTATCAAATTACAAACGTGTATATTCCCGTCCCTTTTCACTAAGTGACGATGAATTTATATGAACCTGACATTGCAGTGCCCACACTACAGTACCTACCTGTACGTTAGGGTGGGCCGATACTATTTTTTTCCGAATTTCGAAATGAAAGGCGTCTAAAAAGTTGCCTTTTGGATTACTTGGAATGAAAAAAATTTCAAAAAAAATATTCTTTACTACTTTTGGTCCTCAACCAGAGCTTGAAGTTTTCGAAAAAGTCGATTTTTTGCACTAAACTGGCTGTCATTTCGTATTTAGGTAAGAAAATCAGTCCAATTAAATTTTATAATGTGCATTAAACCTTATTAAATAAGCATCTTAAGGGCGTGAGTTGCACTTTGTTTTGTGATAAATGGGTAGCATTGTTTTAATGAGCCATTGTTTTCGTCAATATTAGCCAGGCGTTCAACGGAATCAGTTCCATGGAGTGTAAACATTTGCATTTCGGTAGTTGTAAAACGTGTTCGAATTTGTAATGAGATTAAGTTATATCTTTGCTAACAAAAAAATAATTTTATCAATATAGATAAATTACAAAATGTTCAGACACTGATAAACTTCAAACCTTGGTTGAGGGCCAAAAGAAGTATGAAATATTTTTTAAAATAATTTTTACGTTCAATGTGATTCGAAACGCAACTTTTTAGACCCCTTTCACTTTGGTGTCTAAAAAAATAAAAAACTTCATACATCAGCGGCCCACTCTACTGTACATTACTCATTTACTCGTTACTTGGTAGGTTAGAAGATATTAGTCCATAGCGATAAACCTGCCAATTTTACCTATTCTATTAAAAATAGTTTTAAATAGGTAAATCAATATTGCAGGTCGGAAAAAACTTCGAGTTGTTGAACTGTGACGACCATGCAAATATCCTCAAGAAAAACGGTCGGGATCCCGGATCGTGTCGGCCAGACATTACTCACCAGTGTCTTCTCATGCTTATGGACTCCCCCCTGAACCGGGCTGGTCTCCTACAGGTCTATATCCACACAGAGAAGAATGTTCTCATTGAAATCAACCCTCAAACGAGGATTCCCAGAACGTTCAAAAGGTTTTCCGGACTAATGGGTAAGAAAAATATTACTACCCATTCATACAACAAATGCAGATACGCTGCAATAAGAATGCCAATGCAGTGCCCTATGCACCACTAAGTTGAATCGGGTTATGATCCCGTGGTTTGAATCCCACTCTACCCCAACTTGATTCCCATTTTCTAATAGTGAGTTATTTGCAACTCGTTGAAAATGGCCCTCAAAATTAAATATTTGGGTAAATAATAAGAACGCAAATATTTATTTTTTGTGAAAAAAAAAAGTATAGACGAGGAAACCATGATGATATAGGAACACAAGCAAAATCTGCTTGCCTATAATTCAATAATAATAATTGTAAATTACATCCATTTTATCATATTTAATTTTAAATCAATCGATCCTCAAAATAGTATTTAAAAAAGAAGAAAATCGCAGGGAAAAAAGAACAGTTAATACTAATTAAATACCTTGTTTTGAAAACAGCAATTTAAATTTTGATTTTATGATTCTCTATCCATGCAATAGTTTTTTTTTTTTTTTAATTCTGAAATAATATATGCTCCTAAAATGAAAAAATTGTGAATGTTCAATTCACAACTTGCTTCCTGGGAAGCAAGTTTTATCTGCATACACAAAATTGATTGTCTTTTATTATAAATGTTATTTTTCTTTTGTCCTTTCAGTACAATTGCTGCACAAATTCTCAATCCGCGCAACAGATGGCTCACTGAAGCTTTTAAAAGTAATAGCAAATCCGATCACGAAACATTTCCCCGTCGGAGTTAAGAAAATTACAATGTCCTACAGCGCCAAGGAAGTCGTCAACGCGAAAGAAATAGTTCCCAAAGACGAACCCGTCGTCGTGGTAGTTGGAGCTATGGCGCACGGCAAAGTAGAAGTCGACTATTCGGAAGAGCTTTTCTCCATAAGTAACTATCCTCTGTCGGGGGCGCTGGCATGTACGAAGCTGTGTTCTGCCTTCGAAGAAACCTGGGGCGTGTTTTAAACAACAGATACATAATTAATTATTTATTTATAGGATGTGGCATTTATTATATTTAACAATAAAAATTTTACATTGTTTTTTTTTCATTTTTAATCTTTAACCTTCTGAAGCTGTTATATTATTAAGTTGTAAAACAATGAGGAAGTTAAGCACTGCGGAAAATTGGATGTAAAAAAAGTTTTTTTACATATAAAAATTACAGTATTAATTTTTTTTTATTTTTCCATACATATATTATTATATAATAGAAATATAGTTACAAAAATACACTTTAGAAAAATACATCTTAAAATTATTAAGCTATAACATGAATTGGAAAAAATGCCTACAGATACTTCAGCGTCTTGAGCGTGGGCCATTCCTGTTTTAATTATTAAAAAGTTTATAGCATACAAATATGGTACGACATGACCATGAAAAGAAAAACCAAATTAACAAATATGCTGATATTACGAAAACCTGATTTATTTGCATTTATTATTATTTTTTTTTTTTTTTAAAGAATGTATCTGTTCCTTCCGTGCTAATCCAAGACCTCAAACCTACTTTAAACAGTACCAGTGATTTAATGTTTTGTAGTTCCTTAGAAGATTAAAGGATCTCGGACCAACATGTAAGGAGTGCCTCTGTGCGAACTTAGTTCTGCATCCTGGAACTGACAGTACACTATCGGATCTATTACTAATACAATTTAAATTATTACTAAACAATTCCCTATTCAAGTAAACATATTTCAGGCACTGAAATAAATATAATTTTCTAAAAAACTAAGGAGTCTACTCTCTACGTATAATTAATTACTAGAAAACAGTCAATGTTTTTTGTAAATTATTTTAATTATATTTTTCTGAGCAATTTCTATTGAGCGACTATGCGCGTCCAAGACTTGTAGACCACCATTATACTGCAAAGATTCTCAAAAATGTATAAAAAAATTATTTTTTTTAACTATGTCCAAGTTCTGATGAATCAACCAAGATAGAGTGTTGTGATAGATTTCTGGATATATAGATTATATGCCCAATGCTCACGGGGCATGTTAGAACTTAAATATGCATACTTATAAATAATAAAATTGTAAAAACAACCACTTTAGAAAATGGGAAACAAGTTGTGGTAGAGCAGGGTGTGAACTATGGAATTCCTGATTCGGAGTCCACAATACTACCCACAGGACCACAAACCTTGTAACGTTATAATAACAAAACAAAAAAAGGCAATTAACTGTGCTGGACTTGTTTGTTCGTTTGCAATGTGATTCCAATTCGCTGTATTATTTCAAAGGCAATAAAAAAGTTATCTTAGAGTTAATTTTGTGGTTTCTTTCAAAATGTTGCCTTAATTTGATAGTTAATTTAATTATGCATAATTAACACCTGGCACTCATTAATACGGATAGTTGGAGTTTTACTGTGTTGGTAAGATTCTTCAGGGTTATACAAAATAAATTCTTTCCAACTAACAAAAGAGCAATTTATTTATTATATATTTTGTTTTCTTTTGTTAAGGAAACATACAGTACAGTTACAAAGTTTAATATTTTACACAATTAGACTTAACTCTAATGGACCAGCAATATTTAGTTCCCAGAATATGTGTACCTATGTACACAATTTTAAAAGAGAACACTGTATATAGAGGCTATACTGACAGCATGCATTAAGTCGACAGTCTTTAAACATATGTGCAAGATGTTGATTTCAAATTTATGCTATGCCCAGAATAAAGACTACTCTTTCATAGCTTTAAAAAAACAAAAACTGTTGGAGAAAGAATGCGTTGTAAGAATAAAAAAGCTTTAAATGCGATTATCTCGGAACTTGTTTTAATGACTTAATGCATTTTATCAGTAAAGCCTCGATATATTAATCAAGTAGGTGAAAAAACGGTGGGTAGATTTAAAAAAAGTATTATGCATGTATCGCACTGTGAGTGTAAAACCAAAGTAGGTACAAATTTCTCATTTTTGATGTTTAAATACAAAACAATCCCATTTGTTACAAGCTTGAAAGTGTAAAAGGGAAGAAAAAAAATTAACATATAAAAAAGCAAAGTGAAATATTCAAACCCCCACATTATTTGCTCATACTAAAATATATGGTTGTACACTCGAGGTGCAATATGTGAGTTGCATCAATATAAAAATCATATTAAAACTTTTTTTACTCGATTGTTAAACTTCATCTTATTTGGATATCTCAAACACAAAATGAATCAAATCCAACATATTTATGATAAAGTTTTTTTTATCAAAAAACATTAAACAAAAAAATACATAAGTACCTGTGTAAAATAGCCTCAGCGGATTTGACTTAACAAAACAAACTCAAAATCAAGCTGTTCAATTTAAGAAAATTAGTGGTATATAAAAAATTGTTGGTAAACAATAATATTTTCATTATAAAACAAAACATCGAAGTATATTTGTTTTAGAAGTAGAAATTGACTAATATCTGCACCTTACAATGAAGCTAGGGGAATGAGAAAGGAAAGAGGGAGGAGAAACGAAAAACTTTTTGGCTTGAATTAGGAGATAGAAAAAAGGGATTAATGGAAATCAGTGCTTTTAATAAGCAATGATTTTCTTTCACCCCACCAAAATATTATTTATTCTAAATGTAACTAGGATAAATAATAATGTAGGTATCTGTATTGGATACGAAATTTAATTAGTTTCCAAAGAGTATATTCAACCTACACACGATTTATGAAAATACGAAATATAAAGCATTATTTAGGAGTTTTAGAACACAAAATAATGCCGGTTTGGCGGTACCCACTTTTTACGATTTACTAGCCATATATTTTTGACGCATTATGAATTTAGTTAAAGTCATTGCCGCTAGTCGACGCAACTAGCCCACAAAAACACTATTTTCTTCGGATTATGCTATGGTTTTCAAAATGGTAGGCGTTCGTGTTTGAATCTCCGTCAAAAGATAGGACGAACGGTTTGCCAAAATTACTGAATTATCCACGGTTCTGCGCCGACAATGAATTAAAGTGCATCTTTTGGTGTGTTAGTTATCTTTTGCGATAAAATTACTGTGTAAATGTTGTGATATTCATCGTGTAATCGATTGGACGGTGCCGCGGGAAAATTGACTTTGTAAGGCTGTTGAAAGATTCCCTAATGGCCGCGATGTTATCAGGCGGCGATGGAATTTGCCGTTTATCCGAAACTAACTAGTTTACAGGTAAGTTTGTCTTCAATGCAATGTGTGTATATTAATTTTGTAAGCGAGCTAGCTATAGTTTAATTTGAACGGCGGGGCAGGGACGGAGCCTCGGTCCCCACCCCATGTCAACAACTCCCAGACACCGTTTTCCTAATTCGTATCATTTTCTTTCCTCAAAATAAGCGACAAGTCGATGAATAATAATTTTGTTTATTCATATAAACATTGATTCAACCTGTAAGATTTATTATTTTTGTGTCTAAATATTCGGAGGGAAAATGCAGTCGCCAGCTGCCACATTGTATTTTTCACGGCTCAGCTGTTGATATTAAAATCGATCACAAATCGTTAACTGTCTGTAAAATAAGAATAAAATATATTTTGCGACCGGTGAGTGCTGTCGTGTATTTCATTTTCTAGTGCCTCGGCTCTTATTTCGGTAAAATAATATCGTAAAATGATTTCGATTCTATTTTGACATAATCATTCATCTACTCGTTCCTAATTTATGTAAGGTCGCACTGCCATTAAATACTCTAATGAAATTAAAATATATTCAATGTTTTAACTCGCACCTGAATGTAGTTCGAGTAGTTCTGTGATTCTATTATCCCACATAAAACATTAAAATGTTTTATTGGAAATATATTTTCTTAAAATGTCATAAAATTTTCATATCATATTTAAGTAAGTATATTAGCACTCCTTTAGACCTTTTATGAGCAGATTTCTAGAGATATTTTAATTTTGTATTTGGCCTACTAGAGTATTCTGACTATGTCTTATCAGGTATGCACATGAATATTTTTTTAATTATATAATTAATACTAACATTTTCTTTGTACTTGTATTTTAGTTTTGAAGCTGTAAATATGGACTTTTGTCTAATTATTATTTTTAGATTGTCTTGTAATAAATAAGAAAGCTCTGGTGAGCTTAGTTTATCAATCTTAACTACACATAAAATTCGTCGTTGAAAACATTATAACATTTTATAGTGCATTTTGTCATCCAGTGCCCGAAATCGAAGAACATTCACATCATAATAAAGCCAGGTTTCCATTCCATCTTCCTATCCTATCTTCAAATATTTCCCTATCACAAAACTGAATGAAATTCGTTTTTCACATACAATCCGCCTTTTTGTTAACCAATATATTCTGGATGACAAAATGTAACAACATTTTCAACGACACGCGACAAATCCAACCACTTTTTTATGCGATTTTATGTGAAGTAAAAAATGTTGTTTTGTTTTTGTTCCAAATCCGAATCTTCTAATTTTGAATTTCTTCTATCTTGATGTTAGGTAGGTACCATAAAGATGGCTCAAGGGAAGGATGGGAAAGAAAGGTAATTGGCCACGAATAGTATCGATAAATGCTGTTATTTAATGATTGTTATCCTGAGTTCCTATCCTACCTCTCCGATATCAACGTCCCGTTCCCTATTCATATTCTTACTCTCCTGTCCCCGCCCAATAAACGTGTATTTAAAATTTTATGTAAATATCTAGTTATAAATGGTGTGAAACTGTAAATATGTCATATTATTATATGTATATATTATATTAAATACTAACTTACTAACTTATATATATTATATTACTAACACATGTGTAAATGTTTTAAAAAAACAAAAAAACTCGACACTGGCCAGAACACCCTAGTTGAGAGGTGGCAAGGCCATTAGAAAACGAAGAAGAAGAAGAATAAGAAAGCCTTTTTAAATTTATTTTAACAGAGAGGGAAAACATTTTTAAGAAGGGAATATGGAAGTCTAGGCATTTACAGGGCTTATGACCTGTCATTGGCTGGTTTAAGTGGCCACTTTACACACTGTGTAACATTCACCATTCTGCCCATGTTTGAACATCCACATTTCCTCAACTCTTCCACCTGTTGTTTTTTGTGAAGTAAAAGAGCTGAAACCTTTATCACTTGGTTCAGCCGGATGAATCTCACCCAGATACAGAGCGCATAGACGGTTGGAATTCTAAACCCTATTTACGAACTTTAAGTTACAAATTATTTAATAGTTTATGACGATGATTCAACTAAAAAAGACATACATTAGCAGAGTAGTAAGTTAGTCAAGTTTTTTATTATATAAATAAAACACGAGTGATACTTTAATCCACAAATTTGGAATATCCAGTGACCGGTTTCATCGCTTTTGCGACATCTTCGAGACTGGTATCTTTATTAAAAAGTTAAATGTATTTATACAGAACAGAGGTAAGGATACATAATTCAAAGTTAAATGTAAGTAAATGAAATAAAGTTATTTTTATCTTAAGGATCATTATCAACAAATTTTCTATGGGTTAACTAATGAATTGATATAATGCTATTTTAATGAGTTTTAGTATTTTATTTTATTTTTGGTGTCTCATCCTTCGTGAGTGTGGTTTTGTAAATAATGATTTCTGAAAAACAAAGGGTAAAAAGTCATTAGTAAAATTATATTACAATGGGTAAAGTAATGGAGAATGCACACGTGTTATCTGTTCATTAAGTAATTCTACGTCGGGTTTATTTTTTAATCTATTAATTTGGAGAATTTCTAATTTGTCAAGTTTATGGCCTTTGGGTGCAATATGAATTATTTTTACATTATTTTTTAATTCGAAGGAATGTTTGTTTTCTATTAAATGATTGGCAAAATTTGAATTATCTTTATTATTAGACCATGATTGTATGTGCTCTTTTTTGCGATGAAACCGGTCACTGGATATTCCAAATTTGTGGATTAAAGTATCACTCGTGTTTTATTTATATAATAAATTACAATGAACTTCCATCAAGAATTTTCACTTACAAACTTAAATGTTTTAGTTAGTCAAGTGTTCATAATAAAGAGTAAACAATAAATAAAGCACTGTTTTCATATGTTAGAGCGTTGTAAACCTTTGCACTCAGATTGAGTTAAATAATCGATAAACAAAGTTTCTAATTAAATGTAATTTTATAAATAATTTGGATCAATCAAACTGTAGGGTGCAAGTACAAACTCCTCAATAAAAACTACCAAACACCTGTTTTAAATTTGATCATATTTTGTATGCATGTACTATACTGCCGTCTTAAGAAAGAAGGACGTATCTACATAAAACAAAAAATGGAGAAAAAAAATATTTTGTAACCCTGAGATTGAAAAATTCGCTGTGTGAAAAATACTACAAGAATGAAGTATATTATTATGCGACAGTATGTATTATGGTTTGCCCTAACTGCACATATCTATTAATTTTAATAAATTTTACATTATATTTATAAAAATTAACATTTTCATCTTCTTTTTAGTGAAAAAATACAAGAAAATATGCTATACTTCAATAAAAAGACGTTTCTAGCTAGAAACGCCCTTTTTATTTATTAATTAAGTAAACGTCTTTCTTTTTTAGTGTTCATAATATGCCAATAGATTCTACTCAACTAAATAAAAAAGACGTTACTGGCCATTTACTGTTTTTCAAACTAGTAACGCCGACCTAATAATCAATTAACTTAGAAATTACCGGCAGATCTTAAATTCAATTGAAAACGAGTAGGTACATTCATTTCAGATGTTTTTAAAAACGGAATAGAAGAAAAAATAAGTATTTAAATCGGTCTTTAATAATTATATAGGTCAGAACAGCCTTTTATATTTAGTAATCCTCGAGACTTATTGCAGTTTAGTCTCATTTATTAGTGAAAATAATAGGGTTGTAGTTATTTTAGGAAGATAGATGTATTTTTAGTATATGCATATTTTTTTCCTGATTCCAAATATGTGTTTAACACATTTTCGAAAAAAATGATAGATGCGTCCTTCTTATGACGGCAGTATAAACCGCCATGTTTTTAGGGTGGCGGATTACTGAGAGTGCTGTCGTGAGTTATTTGCAACTCGTTGAAAATGGCCCCAAAATAGAAATATTTGGGTAAATCGTAAGAACGCAAATATTTCTTCATAAAAAAAATAATAAAATAGTGTAATAATATTACTATTTTGTATTGCTGATTTTTTGTTGAAATTTAATATTTGTGCAGTGTTATTTCGAAATTATGTAAAAAGAGGTTTCAGTGTATAAACGTATGTACGTATAAATTCATTTTGCTGACCAGAGTTGTGTTTCCCCGCAGATCGGCTGAGGAAGCGCCCGGCACGATGTCCCTGGGCAGCGGAGAGGAGAAGCCCTCGTCCACGCAGCCGCGAGCCTCCCTGTCCAGTTACCTCACCCCACTCGTGCAGTGCAACAAGCTGCTCCTTAAGGAAGGCGTCTTCAAAGGTACTGCCCACTATTTGGTTCATTCACACCCGTCCGCTTTTTTCAGCTTTGCATTAAAAAAAACTTTTTACAGAAAATATTCGAGTTCGTATTGTTCACTCAAATATTTCAATTTTCGGACCATTTACTTAAAGTCATAAATAACTCGTGCTGGAGAAATGGGAATGAGGATGAATGAGAGAACCTTTTTTTTCCTTGGTACTTGTTCAATGAATTTACTTTCTGGCTATTTATTTTTATTTTATTAAGATTCACATACATATACATACATACTTGGGTGTGAAAAAGTCTTTAAACAAATGTTTATTAGAAAAAAGCAAAAAAAAATTTTTTTAAATACTGTTTTATTGAGGCAACACTTACGCATTAAATTAACATTACAACCACAGAAAAATGTACAGATTTATTTATTTAATATTTCGTATGACCATCCTCTGTCTTAATTGTTTCTTTTAAGTGTTTTGGCATGCTCAAAACACATTTCATCCATCACCACCCACAAATCTTCTTAACTTTTTAAACACCTTTCAGTCCCACAAAAAATGTTCTATTAGATTGAAGTCTGGGGTGGCCAATCAAATAATCTACTTCTCCCTGCATCCTTTTTGTGGGTCAAATAAGTTTTTTTACTTGTCTGGCTGTCTGCTTTGGATATCTTACTGCAGAAAAAAATAATATCGCCAGCAAGTTTTTTTACGGAGGGGATGGCATAATTCTCCAAAATGTTCAAATACCCATTTAATTTTGTTCGTATTCTTACGAGATCACAGACGCCAGATCCAGAAAAACATCCCCAAACCATGACAGAACCTCACCTGTGTTTGACAGAAGGTGCCAATCATTCTTCTACATATTCTTCGCCAAGTCTTCTTCTAACATATTGACGATGATTGGAATTGAAAATTTCAAATTTTGACTCATTAGTCCTTAACCCTTGATTCCATTGCTCCACTGTTCACGATCCGTATTTAAAAATATCTTTTCTGCTGGTTTCCTTTACGTAGCAATGGCTTTCTTCTTGGAACACATCCTTTGACGCCCGATTTTTTCAATGTTTTTCAAACTACACATGAATTGACTGAAACACTGGAGTAAGTTCCCGGCTGGATTTAATTCTTGATTTAAAAAATGATACTTTTAAAATTTAAAAAACAAATTACAAAAAAAATGTTCATTTATAAACAGTTTCATAACGATGGCCTATGTAATATGATTACGGAGCTCTGTTCGAAGATTTTTTCACTGTACATATTGCAACAATTCGCATTTTATACATAAACTACCTCGTATTTATTTATTTATTATCGGGCATTGTTCATGTATACAATTTATAGGGTTTAAATATTACAATAAAAGAATAGTTTTAAACATTAAAAAAATAAAAGAAGCATTGACAAACACAAGGGACATCAAGACAAGATCTGGACTATTTATTTAGTGCTCGTTTCAATCGTTATAAACTTAAACCAAAAAAGTCCAGATCTTGTCTTGAGTTAACAATACGACAAAGACAGGTCATTGGATGTATGAGCTGGATTTCAAGTAAACACCGAGTTAATCCTTCTTTCAGTCGATACAAACAAGAAACTAGATGACAGCAAGCACCATGGGCGCTCCACCAGCTCGAGCAGCTCCGGGGACCAGCCCCGGCCCGCCACACCGGAGCCGGAGCAGCGGATGCTGGTTCCCGACTCCACCACCTCGCAGCTGGAGGGCAAGCAGACCTTCGCCTCGGGAGACGACGTCTTCGTGAAGCAGAGAGATGGCCGCTATTACCTGGGTAAGTCCACAACGTAAAAGACTGCCAACTATGGAATATAATGAAATTTCAGTTTTTTTATGTATCACTTTATTTTTTAATTTAATAACCGACTAGTTTTGGCAACACATTGCCTTCTTCGGGGTTAGTGAGGAACTTCAGCCCTACGGATTGGATACAAAAAAAATCTTTTTGCACGCGGTATAAATAAGAGCATTAAATTCTATGGCAAAGTTTCTTGAAAATGTACGAAATAAATTATAAAAAACATTTTAATAAAAACGCACTACTTTGATCGACATCATTGGTTCATATGAACCAACCGATGATATGAGAGCTGTGAAGGACATCCGGTTGGCTTACCGTAAATGAACCAATCGAACCAAACAGAGAACAACCTCTGACGTCACACGCGGAGTTATTTCAGAAATGCAAAAAAATTTCAGCGCTGATAATTCGATATATAAAAAAATTCTTGGTTTGATAGTCAAAATATGTGGTCACATCTTAGAGTAATAATTTGCTCCCGCTTACAGAGAAGCCCTTTAGCTCTTTATCATAAAACAAAAGAGGTCCAAATTTTTGGTTTGCTTTTTAGTTTAACAAAAAATGTGTAACGGACGGTTTCAGTTTGCGCTTGCAATTCTCGACCCGAGTACATACAGCCCATTGCATCGCTGTAAACTGTAGCTTACTTTGTAGTTGATAATCATAGAATGGTTTTTGTCTATATGGTTTTTGTGTTTTTATGTATTTGATATTATGTTTAATTAGGCATGTTTCATTATTATTTAAAATGTCTCTCTCGGCACGGGACACCCCAGTGAGGGAACATTATCTTTGATGTTAAAAAAGTAATACATTAATTGTAAAAGATCAAATAAAAAATATGGGCGACTCTATTAGCCAGTGGCGTATTATTACTCTAAGGGTCACATAAACCTGTGACGTTGCAACTCGGTTAAATTTTATTAAAACTTTTTTTATGAATTTTTTATACACTTTTGAACTTCACTTCGCAATTAAATGCTATAATTTTTACCACTTGTAAGAAAACATTTTTTGTATTAAATTTCCAAAGCTTCGAGTTTATCTAATTACATCTCTGCACGAGGACAGGCACGGTGATGCGGTCCTCACCGGGCGGCGAGCGCTGGCTCGTGCGGTTCGGCGACGACACGGAGCGCTGGGCGGGCGGCACGGAGCTGCGGCCGCTGGCGGCGCCGGCGGGCGAGGACGCGCTGTGCGTGGTCTGCAAGCGGCGCGGCGGAGGCCACGAGGTGCTGGCGTGCGACCAGTGCGGCCGCGGCTACCACCGCGCCTGCCACGGCCCGCAGCCGCCCAACTGCTACATGCAGGGTGAGTGCTCACTTTTATTCATGTTTTGTTTTGATTATACATTTTTATATTATTATCAACTTAAACTTTTCCAAAACAAACTCAACTTAAATTACATTGCAGTTTTATGTGAGAGATATGTATCTTATATAAACAATTTTTTTTATTTTTATAATCATTTGACACTCCGCAGTCTACTGTGAATTGACTACATAAAAAAATTAAGATTAAAAGTTTAAAAAAATGTGATTTGGTACCTTTGGATTTTTTCCCTGAATCATCATCATCATTCCCTTTCCGCACCTAATGGTGCATAGGCCACTGCATTGGTACACCAATGTATTGTAGTTTTAACACTAGGCATTTTATGAAATGTGATTGGTTTCCAGGGGTGTCGTGGCAGTGCCACCGCTGTGTGGAGCAGAGGTACAAGGTCGCGGCGCTGGAGAACAAGGCCATCAGGAAGGAGATGTTGAAGATGAAGCAGATCGTGCGCCCGCCTGACAAACTGTCCTACGATGTAAGTTAGCGCGAGATCTGGCCAAAGCTCATTCTCTGTTGACATTTTTCTATGGTTTGTGTGGTAGCAATGCCCAATGTGAGGCTTTTTGCAATTGAAATAATAGATTTAGTTTTCTTGGTGGAACTGCATTTTTATAATAAGTCAAATTTGTTATTCAGTTCCGCCTACTAAACTTGTTCCTCGGTGACCAGAATTTGTTTGAGAATTTCTGTAGTCTTCCAGTCTGACGATGTCAGTCATGACGGACCCCGGTCACGGGTGAACAATTTACAATGGAAGGTGGTAAAATGTATTAAATTTTTTATACACTTAACGCCCAGAGGGCTTTTACAATTCAAATTTGCTGATATAATACATAATGAAGTTGACAAACAATAATAGGTAGCAGTTATGCCTTCTCTATGAAGGTTAAAAAGTAAAGTTAGTAAAAACATGTTTATAAAGTTACAATAGAAGTAATTTAAAAGTACGCAATTTAGTTGTTATAAAGTGTAAATTAATAACTGAATATCGAAATAAAAAAAATACGCACATGTTTATACACGGTTTTTCAGGGCCAAACCGCGAAACTTTGGAGAAATGTTCCTCATCTTTGAATAAAATCCTAATAAAATTTTTCAAAAATCATTTTTAAAAAAAAATTAATAATTGTGATCTCAAAATAGATTTTTTTTAAATTTCTCGGACTAGCACTCCCTCCAAAAACCACTACCCTTCTCCTACCCAGCCGCTTTCCTTGTCCACATCTGGTGCGTATCGCTTCGTTGGTCAAATACATTTTTATCGCATTATTTTGTCAGGGAGGGGTAGGGGTTTTTTGGTGAATTTTGAAATTTTTTTTCAAGTATTTTTATGCAGACAGAGCTTCTACATTTAAATTTAGCAATAAAAAACACTTTCATTTTATATTGTTGAGGAAATCAATTAATAAAATCTGAGATCGGTTAAGGAGTTTGGAAGGAGACCAGAATTAACATAAAATATCACAACAAATATATGAGTTCAAGCTAGTTCTGCAACTTACCTCCATTTCTTCTTCTTTCGAAACGTTAAAGATACCGAAACATTAAAGAACATGTGTGTGTGTACATCCCCACAGTTGAGTGGCCTTCACTGGGACAGCCAGCACCACACCAACACGGAGCGCGTGTATTGCTACTGCGGAGGACCGGGGGACTGGTTCAACCAGATGCTGCAGTGTACGCGCTGTCGCCAGTGGTTCCACCAGCTCTGCCTCTCCTGCCTCAAGTACCCCCTCTACACCGGAGACAGGTCATTATCTTTATTAGGAAAAATAACAATTTGAACATTACTGTATTTATTTTATAAGTATAAAAAAATATGGATGTGTCCGATTAATGTTTCGCACAGTAAAAATGTACCATAAATCATCGGGTTTCTGGCACAAGTTGGTACAGTAAAACCCTAAAAGAAGTGTAAAACTGAGGATACGCTAAACCGAGGAAATGAAAAATAAATGGAAATAAATAAATAAATAGAAAGAAATGGATTTACCTATAATTTTATTAAAAATATTTTGTATTTTTCAATCAATACCACAATGTGTTTTTTTTATTGAATTAAAAAAAAACGTGTTTAAATAATTTTAGGTAGGTACTTAACCTTAAAAACATGAAAAAATATTGAATTCGCTTAAAATACATACTATGGTTTTTCCCCTAAATATTGGGAAATTTTATTTATATGGTATCACTTTTTTTAGTATAGCACCACAGAATTTCAACTGTCATTTACATCACATCAAAAATGTTTCACACTTTCATGATAACTGTCAAAATATCTTCTTTTCACATTATGTTTATAACTTCAAATTATGTTTCTTTAGCCAAATTTTTAAACATTCTGTATTGTAATTTATCGATGTAAATATTGTATTATTCCTAAACATGGGTCAACTGCATGTCGCAATTTAGTAAAATGTCAAAATTAGACACTTAAACAAAATGGTCACTTACACTGACTTTGAATTTAGTTTGAGACAATAATTTACACATTTTTTTATTTGCCTCGATTTTATTCTCCATTGTGGTGGCGCGCGGCTCGACGTCTTTTGACAGATTTAATGAGTTTCGAAAAATTTTCAACGTAAATCCGGGGTTATGAAAAACACGAAAACGTTAATTGGGGGGAATATTTGAATGAGAATGTATGGAAAAAACGGGACCTTAGCAGTTTGGCGTAAAAACGGGGTTTTACTGTAATTAACATTTGTGTTGTGAGATATTGCACTTTTACAGTTGGTCTTTGACTTTTTGAACATTATTTTTAAGAAGTTTGGGAATACAGCGATGCTCTTGCGTTGCAGGTTCTACGTGTTTGCGTGTTCCGTGTGCAACTACGGCTCGGAGTTTGTGCGGCGCCTGGAGTTGCAGTGGGTGGACCTGGTACACCTGATGCTCTTCAACCTCACAGCCTACAACTGCAAGAAGTACTACGACCTGGACTCGGTGCTCATCCCCTACATCACGGACAACTGGTACGCGCTGCAGCTCCCCACCAAGGTAACAGCACTCGCACGTCAATCGTTTTAGGCCCGTTTTATTTACGGCCTTTTTTTTGTATATACAAGTACGATCTATATAAAATACAACTTTAAAAAATTAAAGCCAAGAAAGAAGAAAAAAATAACAACCTCAAGACAAAATCTGGTCTATTTTAGTGGTCGTTTAAATCTAGAAAGACGTGAAGTCCGTTTACACGTAGACAATACAATATTGTTTTGTCCTGAGACTGATTCATCATGACATCGTCCTAAGACGATGATTAACCCTACAAAAAAGAAAATAATATTTTTTATTTTTTATTTCGTCCTTGTAACAATTCCAATACATCTTGGTGTAAAATGAATAATGTTTTTCATGAATTCAATTGTAATTAACGCCGTTATGTATTCATTTTCGCAGCGTTCTATCCTGCGCAGTGGAGACTGTTCACGGAGCTGGGACATGACGATTTGGTCATATCTATTGTATTGTCCAATAAAAGCACTCACCCCTTTCCCGAAACTGTTCGTCTTTTTTCAGTTTTGCATATTCACCTCTTTTTTCAATGTAATATTTCTTGACAATCAAACCGCAGAAATAACAAAACATAGAAACTTTAAAAGCGTTTGTTGTACCCCTCACTGCAGTAATGTCAATTTGTGATCGATCAAATACACATGGTCAGAACAATCACCATTGTATTGCACCATTTGTCCACGTGTAAAGGGCCCTTTACACCAAAAAAATATAGATCCTGCTTCGAGTTTACACTATGACACAATCGGGACATTGATGCATGCAAGCATTTGTGGTGTGCCGATCGAAGAACATCACATCATTATTTCACAACCGGCAAATTGGAACAGTTTTAATGACACTTGTTCTTGATGATACATCAATCTACTCATTTAGAAAACTATAGTACTTAAAAAATAGCTTGACTAAAATGACAGCTGTCAAACTAATGCCACTAGTGATGGGAAATTATTGATCACTGATCACGTACCGATCAAATCGATTTTATTATGGAGATGGTTCAGAAGAAATTTCTGAGGTATCTTTACTTAAGGGAGTGCGGATATTATCCGCGGTCGTACCCGTCTGACTTCATACTGGGAATGCTTGGCTACAATAGTTTGGATAAAAGAAGAAATGCATACTTGCTTATGTATTTTTTCCGATTGATCCGTGGTATTACGATCAACATAGGTATAACGGAGAGTATTTTTCTTTATGTTCCTAATGACTACCTTAGACATAGACAGCTTAAGCTGTTTTATCTTCCTGCTTGCAGAACCAACCTGCCGATGGTAATGCCAGTAGGAAGAGCAATGTCTTTACTCAACCGTATCTCTTAGGATATTGACATCTTTCATATTAGTGAAAAAAAAGTTCAGAGAGGATAGCATTCTTTCTCTATAATTGCTGGGTATTTTTTATTTTTACCATTTTTGTATATTTAAATTTTAGTGTTCATTTTTTCGTTTTATGTATGCATTGAATTTTTTTGTTATGTACATAAACGTTTTTAAAATAAATAAATAAAAATCAGTTTTTTCATGCAAACATAAGACTCTGTTTCCGAAAATTGATACAAAAACGCAAAAGCAAGCCTATTATAGTGTGTTTATAAGACGATTATTTACTAAAAAATAAGACATTAAATACTTTTTTTTATAAAATAACAACAAATAAATAATTTTTTATCGATTTACTTTGATCAATTTGTTTCATCTCTAACATTTTTTAAAAACGACGTAACCTTGTAAGAACGTCGTTACAAATTAGGTTTATTTTAGTTTTAAGGCGGATTTTATATAATCACGTTGATTTATATGTCAAGCATTGTATTAAAAAAATAAATTAACATGCCAGATACTTTTGAATTTTTACACAATTGATGTGAAAGTATGTACAATTATGTATAAAATAAATAATACACTGACACTCCGGAACGTGCCTGTGGGCCAGTGGAGTGGCTACATCCATAAATAAAAATAAAATCATATTGAATGTACCTATTGTATAAACATTTTATTTTGTAAACTATGTATTTGTATTTTATATTGGACTAAATAAATAAATAAAAAAGATAAAGATACAAATGGTTTTTCGTGTGTCAATATAAATCACTCCTTAAGTTATGTCGTCACTTTTGCTGACAACTGTCATTCTAATCAAGCTATATTTTAAGAACTATAATCATGAATATGGAGTCACTGATATTTCTACATTTATATAATAAACTAGAAAATTGTTTGGAATTCTTCACAATACATTGATCACAAGAAGAAATTGTCAGAATTCTCAAATTCAGTAGAAGTTCATTGTTATTTATGTATTATAGCGTAATTATTACGAAAATATAATCTAAAACAATATTTTTTCAGATGCAAGCGGTGACCCCCGCGGAGCGGCGTGACCTCATCCTCACGGCGCTCACTTCCAACCGCAACCGCTTCAAATGCGGGCGAGAGATCAAGAAACGCGCCGCCATCTGGGGGCTGCGGGCGCGCACTCCTCCGCCCGCACCGGCGCACCCCACTCTCTCCGCACGCGGCCCGCTCACCGAACAGGCCCTGGGATCGCGCTGGCCCTTCATACTGGAAACTGATAGGTAATTCATAAAAATTAAACTCTTCCCTCCAGCCGATTTTCCCAGGAAGCTGAACGTTTGGAAATGATGAAAATTTATTACCAGCAGTGTCTAAAATATATTTTTATCAATCGAAATCGAATCGATTGAATAGATCTAGCCAAACAGTGGATAGTGTACTAGAAATTCCGTATTGTAAATTAAGACTTAAATAATGTAAATCAAAATGACACTCAATTTTCTTAGCTCCTAAACTGTTCAATGCATTTCTCAAGGATAATAGCATGATTAGACTAATTATTTAAATACAACTCGTTGAAAATGGCCCTCAAAATTAAATATTCGGGTAAATCATAAGAACCCAAATAGTGTATTCCCTTTAATTTTGAATTTTACAGCGTTCCACGTTGTCGATAAAGCCATTCTTCACAGTTAGACGGTAATACAGATAAAACCAAGATGGCGACATTACATCAGATTTTTACATGGCTGAAGTAAATAAAGAATATAGATTGTTTTGATAAATTTTAAAAAAGTTTCTTTCTTTTTACAAGTAAGTGTTGAGTGTTGATAAAAATATGTTAACTAAAGCTAGGGTTTCCTAGGACAGCGGTGCCCGTATTTTAACGGCCGTAGTGAACATTGATGCGGTTGACAGCCGTCGTAACGGTGACTAGAGAGTGGTTTCCTATAAAAATGGTGTTGATAACACCGTTAAAAAATAAAACCACTCTCTAGTCACCACTACGACGGCTGTCCACCACATCACTGTTCACTACGGCCGTCAAGATACGGGCACCGCTGTCTTAGGAAACCCTAGCTTAAGTTAGTTTTCTGATGTAAAACTGATAAAATAAAACTTTGTTTTTACAGAGCAACACAAGTATTTTATTAGTTAATCAATTGAAAGGAATCGATATTATATGTATAGCATAATCTCAGTAATAATACGCCACTAGATTCGCCCATACGTACAAAAACCATTTCATGATTTTCAATCACAAAGTTAGCTGCAGTTAACAGCAGCACAACGGGCCGTAACTACTCGGGTCGAGATCGCAAGCGCAAACCTTTTAACTTTCAGTTTTGTTTTTTACATATAAAAATCAATGTTCTTATATAATTTTTTCCTATCCATCTTATTAATATTATTTTTAAAACTAAAGCATTTAAAACAAAATAATAAATGTTCATTATTTTATATGTGTACAAAATTATGACTGTACTGTTTTACCTTTATTTTAATCTCAATTAAAACTAATGTCCGAGCGCCCGATGACAAACTATTATTTAATAGTTTATCAGGACAAAATTTATGTTTGAATCCTTTGTTTTTCGTTTTATAATGTTGTAATAATATGTGCATTTTATTGAAAAAAATAAACTGAAACCGCCCATTCCACATTAGCTGTTGAACAACTACAAGCGGATACCGAATTATTACTCTGAGAGCCTAATATACTATAAATAATGTTTCAATGTTCTTCTTAATGAATTTTATATCTATACACCAATAAGCTACACCATCGTCATTCCTCTCCCCATCTGAGCTACATCACTGCCCACTGCCCTTAATGTATATCCAACCTAATATAAGACTAAAATGACATCGGACTTGTCTCTTCCAGCCCCAGCTCTTCCCAGGACTCGGGCCAGCAGCAGCGAATGACGGTGGCGGTGGACAGCCACTGGCACTCCGTGGTGATGGGCAAGCGCTTCCAGTCCAGTTCCAACTCCTCCGACAACGAGAGCCTGCGCTCCACGCCGTCCCCCGTGGACTTCCCCTACAGCTTCAACAAGCACACCGACCTCTTCCAGATCCAGGCAGAGCGCGGGGACTCCCCCTACAGCTTCAAGGAGGACACGGAGAAACCCATCTCGCCCCCGGTCAAGAGAAAAGAGTTGAGGTTCTACGAAATGGACTTCCACGGCGGCGGTTTCGTCAAGAAGAGCGTCCCCTTTCCTAAACACTCCCTCAACAAGAGGAAGAAACTCCTCAACTCTCTCAAGCAGCGCTGCAAGCGGAAAGGCGGGCAACCCGTCCACCCCCGCGAAGACTTCAGCAGGACCACCAAGATCCTCAGGAACCGCCTCACGGAGCACCGAGAGCGGCTGCAGCGGAAGCTGACCACGCACTCCACCCGCGGGACCAACACTCCCCCCGTGGAGGACGAGAGTGTCTTCACCCTCTTAGATAATAGAAACATTTCCAAAGATTCCAATAGCCCCTACCGAGTCAGTATGAAGAGTCACGAGGTGGCCTTGCCCCCCACGCCGCCCACTTCGGTCTCGGCGCCCCCGACGCCCCCGGCCGCGGCGGCGCCCGGCTCCGGGAGCAGCTCCAGCGACGCCCCGCCCGACTTCCGCGTCCCTTACGACTCGGACCACGGCGCCGACGTGGTGGCGCCGCAGACAACCACCCCCACCAAGACTGTTAAAGAAACTAAAGACAAGACTTCCTTCGCCGGCGCGTTTACCAACGGACACAACTCCAAAATCGCCGCTATCAATTTAGAAATATCAAAACTCTCCACGAAAAATATAATAGAGCATTCCAAGATTATGTCGCTGCATCACATGAACGATCCGTACTCCCTCTTCCAAAACGAACACGAGTCTTCCGGCGACGACTCCTCGAGCCGCGGCACGCTGGACTCCATAATCCCGCCCCCCGCCGACTTCCAGGGCAGGAACAACCCGTTCCACCTGCACGCCAACTCCAAGAGCTCCAAGGGCAGCTTCTCCGTGGCCAACAAGCTCTTCAACCGCCTGAGCCTGACCAAGGTGGCCAGCTCCGCCAAGTGCCCGAGGATATCGCTGCCCGCGAGCCTGAACCCGGTCATCAGCCCGCCGGTGAAGCCGCTCAAGAGGCAGCTGAGCGAGAAGGACCTGGTCATCGGGCCGAACGGAGAGGTGAAGAGGCGGAGGCACAGGAGACCCAGGAAAACTGTACAGGTATCCATTTTTTTCACACTACTTAGTATATTACATATTTATTTATATATATTTTTTATACTATTACATTGTTTGTATTCTTTTTTTTATATAGAATAATGTTCCCTCACGGGGCACTGGGGTGTGCCGTGCCGAGGGAAACATGCCTTAAATTAGTTATTTAACAAAGTTTACATAATAACGGGTTGTGGTCCCGTGGCTAGTGTCTCGGACTCACAGACCAAAGGTCCGTGGTTCGAATCCCACTCTACCCCAACTTGATTCCATTTTCTAATAGTGAGTTATTTACAACTCGTTGAGAATGGCCCTCAAAATTAAATATTTGGGTAAATCATAAGAACGCAAATATTTCTTTTTTAACAAAAAAATAAAAATACATAATCAATCTAATCAACCTAATTATCATTGACATTATAAACAAACATAACTAATTTATACAGACCAATAGAACAAATTTCATAAACAGTACACATATTTTACCAATTTGGCTTGATCCACTCATCGATCCGTGCGCAACCCACCTCCACAATTAATAGCAATTTTACATTGTGAGAACTTACTAATTGTCCTTATGGAGAATGGAGTAGTAGGCCAGGCCAATCCTCTATGACCGAAGGTTGTATTTATTTTGTTATTGTTTTTGCAGCATCAGGGTGGAGTATCTAGTAACTCTTGTATTTGTAACGGAAGGTAGAGAATAATGTTTATGTGCGTATGTATTATATTCGCAAGTGTCTCGTAGTATTTAAATCTAAAGATGTCTTACAATTATTATACCCATGTTAGAACCTTGGAGTGATAACACACCTATGGGTAATAGAGTCGCCCATACGGATAAAAACCATTTTACCATTATTAACCACAAAGTTAGCTACGGCATATAGCAATACAACGGGCCGGGCCGTAGGTAATTGGGTCAAGAATTGCAAGCCCAAACTGAAACCGTCCGTTACACGTTTTTGGTCAAACTAAAAACCAACCAATTTGGATCGCTTTTGTTCTATGCCATAGAACTTAAAGGCTTCTCTAGAGAACTATTACTCTGAAAGTAGAACACATTTTGGATGAAGCTTTTTTAATTATTTTTTTTTGCAAATTAATTGAATTGATTAACAAAGTTGATGGCTCTGACGAAGAAACTCCTTACGAGCAGCGAGGTCCTTATTTTGAGGTTTTATTTCCCGATAAAGATCTGGATATTAGGCAATCCGGAAGTTCTACTGTACTATAAAACTTCTTTTATTTTGTGATTGGTAATATAATAGTAGAAAATCTTTTATCGAGATAAGTAAGCATATTTATGTATTTAACGAAAAATTAGTTTTTTTTTTGCAAAAACATATTTATAAAAATCATTTGAAATGATTTATTTCAGAACCCATCCACTATCCCAAAAGAGGGGCCCGTGTCTGAACGCCAAAAAACATTGCGCTCTTCCACGGGACTCGAGGAAGTCAAACCGACGCCGGCTC
Organism: Micrasema longulum; assembly: GCF_059751315.1. NCBI lineage: Eukaryota > Metazoa > Arthropoda > Insecta > Trichoptera > Brachycentridae > Micrasema > Micrasema longulum. The sequence goes on from NW_028277241.1 coordinate 190,445, forward strand.
CGGCCGAACTGCCGCAGGCGGTGACCTGCGTGGACTACTCGCAGAACGTGCGCTGCCTGCGCCAGCGCCAGGAGAAAAACTACTCGGACGGGCGACGCGGCTCCGCGCCCTCCAGCCTGCCGCCCCTGGGCCCTCTGCCCCCGGCGGCCAACCAGAGCAACACCGCCTCTAGCGGCGTGCGCTCGCTCAACCTCTCCCCCCAGAAGATGAGCCCCTTCAAGAACGGCCCGTCGGCGGCCACCTCCTCCGACTCCATCCGCGACCTCAAGACCTCGGTGCACAGCTACTTCGGGGCGGCCAATCGCATCGGAGCCGGGGAAAAGTTTACGCTTATCGGGAAGAGACTCACGGACTCCGGCAACCTCCAGTACCTCATAGAATGGGAAGGCCGCGGGTCCTAGCGTTTAAGGAGCATTTTTGATTAAGGGTTTTCACAACTGTTGCGTCGGGTTGAACCTAACGAACCATCGTCGCATGTTTTTATCTTCATACATAAATATCTTCTCTGCGAATCTATCGCCGCCTAAGTCATTCGTGAAAACTTTTCAGGAGAGGCGTAAAAACATTTTTAAAAACAATAATTACAAACTGAGTTATTATTTTCATAGGGCAGGCGGCTATACGCTGATATGCCCCAGCTCATTTATCTGATATTTCACGGATCCGGCATAAATGAATTATTTGTCAGGATTAAGGTTTCATTTTGGCTTCTCTAATATTCTTCAATGTCCTCTCAGTTGCGATCTTACCTGTGCGGAGTTTTGTAAATTTCCATAAGATGGTTGGATCAAATCTCCAGGTCATCTCCTCAATTTTTTAAAAATTTTAATTCATTTTGCTTTTATAAAATTAAAGGGTAAAGAATTTTCCATATTTGCGGACCATTTGAGGTACTATATTACCTAATGTAGAATCATTTTCTTCAAAGACTGGCATTCAGAATTAGTCGAGCGGTGATGGCTTCACTGCGACACTATATAGAAAAAAATGCATATTTAAAATCAATCGCATTATAATCCGGCCAATGTGAATAGGGAAATATCACGTACTACGAATACCGATAAAAATATAGGAAATGGATTTAGAGAAAAAAAATTGTATATTCAAAATCAATATGGATATTGTGGAGAAATATTTTCACGCATTACTTTAAAAAAGAAATTATAAAAAAATATGTTCCTAGAAAAACGCGACATGTTTGCCATTGATAATTGTGGCGTCGAGATTTGTGTGACGTCGGTTACGAACAAAGTTCAAAATAAACATGAATCGTGACATATTAGGGGCGTGGCAAATGCAATGACCATTTTCGCGGGAATTCAAAAATATTTTTTATGCTACCAATAAGTAGTAACAATTTTTTTTTCATCAGCATTCCCTTTCCGCACCTAATGGTGCATAGGGCACTGCATTGGTACACCGATCGCGGCGTATCTTGATCATTTTTGTTAAACGAAGGTAAGATGATCAGTCTTACGCTTCAGGTGCCATAAAATATTCCGGTGTGAAAACACCCTTTTAAACAAATATTTCATATCAGCCATGTCGGGAATCGAACCCGAGACCTCTCGTATGGTCGGCAAACGCGCTGACCATTACACCATGAGGCCGACTTACTCTACATTAAATTTATTTCAACAGAGAGGGAAAAATTTTTTTGAGAAGGGAATATGGAAGTCTAGGCATTTACAGGGCTTATGTCCTGTCATTGGCTGGTTTAAGTGGCCACTTTACACACTGTGTAACATTCACCATTCTGCCTATGTTTGAACATCCACATTTCCTCAACTCTTCCATCTGTTGACTTTTGTGAAGTAAAAGAGCTGAAACCTTTATCGCGTGGGTGAGATTCATCCGGCTGAACCAAATCCCAGCCAGTCTGCAAGCATTTGGACATAATCAAACATTGTTGAATTACTCTACATTATTTCATAGACCCTTATTACATTAAAATTGTAAAAAACAGAAAGTTGTATTTCCCTATTTGTGATTTAGTAAGACCATAGTGTAGCATTTACGCTGTGAAATGGTACGATAAAAGAACCTTTTCGCCTATATTTTGTGTGAAGCCATATCTAAAATGAAGTATACATTAATGAAATATCACAGTAGTTAATTGTACTGTTTATTTTTGACAAATTGTGACGTGCGATGGTGGAGTTCGTTTTGTGATTAATTGAAGACTCTTGGGAAATGTATTACAGTAATGTTTCTACATTAATAATATCTGTACCTCAGAGGCGGGTGGATGCAAATCCAAACGTCAAATGTTCTACCAAAGCCTAAAGAATCTACTTTCTCTAAGTGATTTCTAATCATTTATAGCATCTATTTGTGATGATGTAATAACTTTTATTTACATATAAGTTACATTAATTTAAAAAATACTTGGTACTCTTCCACTTATTGATTTTGACCAATTAGTGCTTTCAACCTCTAATGGGCATCTTCGAACTGGTGAATATTATACAGTGTAAGGATAATTTATATAAAACTAAATATTATCTCAAGTGTTGAGCTGGAACCTGTACATTGTTATAAAACAATAAATATTTTTCATATAACACAATATTCTCTTAAAGTACCCCGCCAACACATGTTTCAATCATTTGTCTCACTCTGTTCCATTGAAATATTGCGTATTGTTTATTTTTCAACTTATTTTTAAAAGTACCTACACTTAAGATAATATTAAGTATTTTTTAAATTAATAACTTGTATGTAAATATAAGTTATTACATCATTACAATGGAATTCCATCAAAAATTGTCAATAAATAATTTAAATGAAAAAAAAACATCTATTTGTATTTTCAGTATCTCAATACATTTGTTTTTTTATTGTAAGACTTACATTTCTTCAAAATCAATGGAGATGGTCATAAACTGGATACGAATATCGAAATGTCATTTCATCAAAATCTGGATTTGCATCCGTCTGCCTCTGAGGTACAGATATTCTTTACCCTGTATTATCCTGTGCATACCCCTTTGTGTAATTTGAGTACATATTTTTTGGGGAAACCGCAATGTGATAATTCTAAGAGTCTGTAGAGCTCGCTTTGTGTGGGTCAGAAAAACTAACTAGAAATTGCATGGTTCACTTTTCTAGAAATTTGGTTGATTCTTGTGAGAATCCACTGGCTTAAAAAGTGGCATCACGGCCTTTATCAATTATGCTCTCGGTAAAATTTGGTATGTTTTTATGCAATGAAATGTTAATATTAGGTCTTAAGATCGTTATGAACTAACATAATATATAGCGTAAATGATGAAAAAGTCCTAATTCGAGCCAATTTCTTGTTTAGTTTCTGATCCACACGAAGCGGGCCGAAGCCCGGCCAACCCGTATGTAATAATATTGGACTGAAACATTGTCACTGTAACCTTTCCATAGGAAGTGTCGCTCGGCGTAGGCGTTGATGGAAATGTAACACTGCCTGAAAACGACTAAGAAAATTAAGACTAGTGTGTTTGTGGTTTTTGTATGCGGAGAGCACGATTTGTTATCAATTGGCTTATTAAGTTTCGAGTATTGATATATGCACTCTGTGAGAAGAAATGCCTAATTAGACGTCTCGTCGTTAAACACATACCGGTGTTCTCTATCGCTAGTAACAGCTCAATGTTGGCGACGAGGCGCTGCATCATGCGAAGCATCACGTAGAACCTGTATAGGTGTTTTATCGTCTGCATCTTATTGTTGTCAAACATACTTTTATTACGAAATGTTATTCAATATTTGTATATAACCACTTGCCGACTTTTCTATGTCTACCGGTCTCTTCGTCCGGACCCTGATTAAACCAACATGCAAAACCCACTACGCCTTCACCATAGTTGTTGCGCAAAAATATAAAACCAACGCGACGTGCATTTTAATAAGCAACCCTTACATGCGCTGAATAGGTTATAAAAATAGTTGAAAAAAGAGGGAGAGGCGTGTGTTTAACAGGTATAGGGTTACTTTTGCAATGGAACATTTACAATGGGCTATATTAAAAGGTTGTTGGATTATTCATCAAAGGAACACTATTTTTCAAAGCTTTCCTAATGTGAAATATTTCCGTATTATTTACTTTTAACCCTCTATTATTTGTATGTCAGATTTTAACATCTGTATCTTTATTAAAGTCACGATTAAAATTGATTTGCAAATTTGAATTGCGAGAAATTGTTATTGTGAAAACACCTCATGTTCTTCAACACTAATATCAAAATTTCTCCATGTTCTTCCAGCGTAAACTGAAGGACAAGAATTGCATTTAAATTGGTAAACACCCGAATTATTTAATAAACTATTTTCACCTTTATTATCGAGCAATAATTTACCAATATTTTTATTTGTGTAAAAAACAGGTTTGATATTATTTGGTAAAAATTTGGATACATTTGTGGATATAGTATTTACATAAAGAATTCTTCTCCATTTATTATCGTTGTTAGTATTATTATAATTTCTGTTGACAGGATTTAAAAATCGTTTGATTGATTTTTTCTTTAATTTTCTATTTAAAAGAGTATTTATTAAATTTAATTCATTTTCAAAGTTAAGTTTAGAAAGAGGAACATTTATTAACGTGGTTTAACTGGTGTCCAGGCAAAGAGACGAGTAGGTCTTGAAACCGTTAAACACAGAAAAGTCGGTAACTGATTATATACATATATTTAATAACATTTAGTAAAATGTTTGACCTCAAAGTTAATGCTCTCAATATTAATAACATACTCTTAATCCTCAGAATTTCCACTTTTCCAAAATTATGCATTTTGATGGGACCAGAATATTATATTTCTCCATATAATGAGTCAAACACGCAACTGTCCTTTGAAATCCTACCAACACTGTGAAGCGACAGTGTAAATATATTTTCAAATATCAGCATAGCTGTTACTAACTATAGAGAAACCGATACTTTGTATTTTTTAGAATGAATTGATTGTATGTTTGTATTAAAAAAAGTGTATTTATTTTCTATGTTTTACACTTTTATGTACTGCGAAATAAATGTATTTTTTTTACTAAATTAAAATATGTCACCACCCGTGAAGAAATATCCCCTAGTGTGTGCGTCGTCCGAATCTAATCCAACGTGCTGATTATCCGTCTAATCGTATGTGTTATACATTGTACATATCGCACCGTGAGTGGAAAACTAGTGCGAATTTCTCATTTCAGGTTAAAATGCAAAACAATCGCATCTGTCACAAGCTTTGAAAGTGTAAAAGGGATAAATTAAAACATTAACGCCAAAAAAAAAAGTTTTTCAAGCCAAGTGAAATCTTCAAACCGTATCTCTAAACTACACTATTTGGACGTACTACATTTTTACACTCAAGGCGCAATATACATAAAGTATTTACTTCAATTAATTGTCATACTAAAAAGTGCTACAGCGTAATTTTTATTTAGAAAACAAATTTGCGATTAAAAAAGTTAATGCCAAATCATCAATCAAATTACCGATTCTTTTAAGCGAAACTATTTCATGTTTATAATTGGAATTTCGCAGACTTGCGGATGGTTTTGAAGATTCATAATAAAACCATAGTCGCATCGTACGAATTTATTTTATGATCCACATATTTTATAAATTAGTGTTAAATTAGGTTATGCGGCTAGATTATAATCTTAAACGTGGCTTAAATTAACAATCACTTCTGACAGCGCCTGATATATGTACGGCGACACGCACACTAGTCAACCTAACAATACAAATACCTCCTTACATAAATATGTGTAGTTAAACTATTGTTCCTAAAAATTTCTCAACGTTTTTAGTTAATTGTACTTCGACTAATGAAAAAAATAATTATGAAAATCGGCCAACGAAATTCGGGCCACGCTATAGACTGAGATTTAGAAAAATTATACTTGTAAATATTATATCGAGCGGATCGTCGAAAGTGTCATAGCTGTTAATGTGTTTTTTTATTATTATTATTATTTTAACTTTGTATTACGAAAATTAGTTGAGTTTTATCTTAAATGTTGAGTTTTTAACAATTTAGCGAAATTGAAATTGTTTGGGAAGCTGGTCACGGTTTTAGTGTTTTAAAGAAGTTAAATTAGATAGTATTATGTCACTGTGAATCTATCCTCCTGTTGATTACCGTATGCAAATAGAACTAGTCACAAATAATACTTCATATTCAATTATAATATATATTTATTTTCAAATAACTCACTGTTAGAAAACAAGAATCGAGTTCTGGCAGAGAGGGGTTCGAACCTCGGACCTTTAGTCGCGAGTCCGCAACACTAGTTTGATTCTGTATCGTTTTTTAAATATATTCTCCGAGAAATTCATATTTTAGAAAAGAATTCCGTTATTGAACGACTAATTCTTTATTGACGACTTAAGCGGCAGATTCACAGTGACAATATATAAATTTTTCCCATGATTTTTGTAAAATGTATTTATTTATTTATGAGTTCATTCAAAATTGCTAAAATGCTGCCATTCATGTATCTACGAGTGTATTAACCTTGGCTACAAATCCTAAAGATAGACAATTTTTGATGCCATTTCCAAATTGAACAAATACTTTAGGCTGTTTTCGGGAATTTGCGGCGTCGCGTATTGTCTCGTCTTCAGAATCTGCAGTCAAAAAGATAAGTGTGATTTTTAAGTACAGAAACTCTCCTGTGGTGGGGGAATTTCTAAATTAATATCTCCGCTTTACACTTATATTATTAGGTTGACCCTTTCCTGTCCAGCCGCCCGAAATCGTCCAAAATTCAACAGAAAGTAATTTATTTTTGTAATGATAAATTAGGGTTTATTTTTCATTTTTAGACAGGACATAATCGTGGATCTATGCCAAAGTCACGAATCTGCAAAAAACATCATTTTGGGATATTGCTGAAGTTAAAAAGTCATTATAAATCTATTTAAATTCTACTAATCCAACTTCATATTATATTTAAATATCTGGTCTTGTTGCATAATTTCATATTGACTGTTATATTTGAAACTAACTCACAAATAACGAACTCAAAACTGATCAAAATTCTCGCATATATTTGACTCGCATATATTATGTTATCTTGTATGCAATTATAATATATATTCTTCGTTAATTTGATGGTACAATTGACATAAAGGGAAAAAATATCATATCTAACAAGAAAATATAAGTTTTTGGAAATTCAACTGTAAGAATTGATGCGTAGTTTTTAAATATCGTATGCCTAAATACCGGGAAAGGGTCAAGCCATAAGACTGACACCATTCTGTTTTCAACAAACTGCGGGAGTAATTTTAAATCAAAGAAGAAAATGCCATTTATGTCGCCACCGGTTAATCTCCCGCGCGTAATGATAAAAAGATGCGGTAAAATGAAACGTAAATGTAATTAAATGACGTAAATAAATAAAAAATACCCACCGATGTCTGGTTTATATTAGAAAGTCTATTAAAAAAGGATGAAAGTTTTGTAGTTCATGTTATAACTAGAGATTAATAATTTCATACGTATAATTATTATTTGTCAATAGGCAGGAAACCTCTGCCGGTGCGCCTTTATCTCGTGTACTCCTTTTTGTCTGTGTTTTTCTTCAACCATCTCGGGATCAAGGTGGAATTGAGAATGAATCTGTAAATGTATAAAATCAGAAAGTATCAATCCTATTGCTCCAAATCCAGACTTAATGAATTAATTTAATCTTTATTTTCTCATATCAATTCCAGGGATTGGTTTTCAGCCGATTCCGACATCCTTTTCTATTCTGCACGGTCCCATAACGAGGAGTTTATTGTCTCCTTTATCCTGGTACTCGTGTCCTCTTCATGCCTTCTGCCGTTCCTCAAAAAATAGTATGCGAGAAATTATCATTCGGCGTGCCTTTTTTCAATGGTGTTTAGCAACTGCTGATCTTATCCAATTCTGCCTATGACCTCACCGTTTGTCTTAGCGATTCCTAGCACCCTTTTGTAGGGCAACATCGTGAAAGATTTCAAACGCTAGTCGTTTGATGCGTGAATTCGTTCTAATCATTTAATCTCTAGTTAAGACTGTCGCAATGTTAAGAAAATAACGGGTTAGTTAAGGAATTTGAATATGCGGTCTGGCTTTGTAAGATCCATACAAATTTTTGAGAAGCACTGACTTCGCAACCAAGAAAATTGTTATTATTTAAAATTCTAAATAATTTTTGTACAATATTTAATGTACCCATCTCATTTAGTCATGTATCATTGTTAAATACACCAAATTATGTTTAAATAAGTGCACACAAAATACATAAAAATTAATAAAAATATGTAACAATCATATTACGATGTTTTTTTTTTTGCACCAGTGTAAATTTTGTTTCGTACAGTCAAACGTATAAAATATTGTCGGTATACTGCGATGCGGCGCAACTATCAATGTAATATTTTGGCAGAGGAACCCAAAGAGCGTTCTGTTAATATTAATATCACTTACGATTTCAATCAACCTAAAATACCACTGGAGTATCAGAAAAAACTATAATTATTTAGAGTAAAAATAGCAATAATTTAAAACTAACGGCTCTTAGTCCCTATGACGAATATGTTGCAGCAAAACATTTATGTAAAAAAATAATAAAACAGGTTACGCCGTATTGCAGTATTACCACAACATGTAATGTTGAAGGCGTGCATAATGCTTTGACGTAAAATTCTCCAATTCGTCAAATCTTTTGTAACGGTCATTTGAAAATGAGCGAGAGAAGCTTTTTATCTTGCAAATCATTTCAATCAATTTTAATTTTACCATGTATCAAAAGCTTTTATTTAAAAAAGCACTTCAAATTTATGATATTTTGTTTACAATTTGATCTTTAAAAAAATATTCCTGAATCATACGATGGAAGAAGATCAGTATAGCAAACACACGTAAATTTTAATATTTGTATAAAATTTTGTCAGTATTATGTTTAGTACTGAGACAAGAAGCCAAGACGATCGCAAATTTTATACTTACAAGTTTTCAATAACTTATTTTATTTAAACATTCATTACCATATCAACTTTTATCACTACCATACTAATTAATTTTGTGTGTAACATGTACTAAAATATAGATGTTTTGTGTGCGTGTATTATATCAAAAGTGTAATTATTCAACTCCATGTATTTAAATGTCCCCATTGGGTGTATAATATCCAGAATTACGTGTCCATAATCCACATTTGAATCTCTAACCTTTAATGTCCATTTAATAACTCATGAAATCAAATGATTCACTATTCGAATAATGAAACTTTCAAAAACAATATATTTTCACTCCCAGACAAAACATAACATTTTAATATCTTTGCCAGCGGAGTTACGTTCAATATCTTTCCTCCATTTCCCTCAGGAGCACAGCATTCACCCTGATACTGATTTATCAAATCAATTTGATATTTCTTAATTCTATCGCAGAGATGTGACTCTGGTACTAATATGTCTGTTCTGGATTGGAAGGCATTAATATTATGTCTAAAGCTTGTATTACATGGGTCAGAATTCGAACAAGATCTCAAACAGTGTACCAAATCTTGAGCCATTTTATTTGCTGTTTTACACGGGGCAGATTCTGGGATTAGAAATTGTCCGTAAGCATGTGCAGTGCGTACATGTTTTCGGCGCCATGACGGATAGCGGGCAGTTTCACAGTTGACAAAATGAGCCGTACTGACATCTAACACTATCCTAGGCGGCCTCTGTAGCGTAGTGGTTAAGATGTTTGACTCGAGCACGAAAGGTTCCGGGTTCGATTCCCGGCAAGAACACGAGTAGTATAGTGTAGATATCCTCTCTTCATAGTATAGTATAGGTATTTAGTCAATTTTTATTTCTTAAATATATATATTTATGAATATTTGTTTTATAATGAAAATATTATAATAGACCAACAATATGTTCATATACCACTGATTTTCTCAAATGGGACGGTTTGGGTAGGTGAGAATAAATTGCTTTAAGGCAATATCATCATCATCATCATCATTCGCTTTCCGCACCTAATGGTGCATAGGGCACTGCATTGGTACACCAATCGCAGCGTATCTTGATCATTTTTGTTACATGAAGGTAAGATGATCAGTCTTATGCTTCAGGTGCCAGTCCAGGGACTATAAAATATTCTAGTGTAAAAACACTCTTTCAAATAATATTTCATATCAACCATGTCGGGAATCGAACCCGAGACCTCTTGTGTGGTAGACAAATACACTGACCATTACACCACGAGGCCGACAAGCCCTTATGTGTATACACGGTTTTTCAGGGCCGGACCGCGAAATTTCAGAGGAACATTCCTTATGGTAAGCTTTAATAATAACCCTGATCATTTTTTTCCTCTTTTCCAAGAAGTCATTTAAAAAAAATATGATATCAAAATGAAGTAAATCTATAATTTCTCGGACTAGCATCCGTTCCGCAAACCCCCACCCCTCCCCGATTAAAAAAATTTGCAATAAAAACGTATTTGACCAACAAAGCGATACGCACCAGACGCTGACAAGGGAAGCGGCCGGGTAGGAGAGGGGTAGGGGTTTGTGGAGGGACTGCTTGTCCGAGAAATTAAGGATTTCCTACATTTTGAGATCACATTTATTATTTTTTTTTAAAATTACATTTTGGAAAAATTTGATTAGGATTTTTTTTAAAGCTTACCATGAGTAATGTTCCTCTGAAGTTTCGCGGTCTGGCCCTGAAAAACCGTGTATAAAGTGTTTGAATAAATAAATAAAACACAAAAATTAAATGTGATTATTCAGTCTTCAGAAAAGAAAGCCAAGCGGCAAGAAATGATAAAGTGCGAAAACTAAGACCGAGAATAAATAAAGTGACACGAGCAAGAGCAACAACAAAGACGCGTTGACCTACCCAATTTGTCTATTACGCAACACAATATTCATTGAGCCAAATCTTACGCAAGATCTTGTACTATTTTCTGACCGAGCGTGTAATACGAGCAACGGCTTATCAAAAAATGGTGTTGCTAGTATTTATAACTATTTTACAGATACTACCATACATCAATATGATAGCGATTGAAAAGATTTAGATTTGTACAAATTCTATGGTAAATGTGAACACAATAATATTGATGTATTTATTGTTTGAATATCGACCATGTTCAGGTCGAAGGCTTCTAACCGCAATTCCGAAGAAAGCGGTTTCATTATTTCAAATGTGTTGGTCTTATACACATTCTGGCAAAAGGATTCAAGTCGATAGACATTTGCTGTTTAAATAATTTGGCTAGCATGTGTATAAGAATTGCGCAATCGGTTTAAAACACATTTTAACTAATGAAACTGCCTTTTCTAGAATTGTGGTTAGAAGTCTTCGACCTGAACACGGTCGATATTATGGAATAAAGGATTTGCTTTTTCTATCATTTAACATGTTTAGAAATTGATTGATCGAAGGAAAAAATCTCATTTATGTTCCCCGCATTATCTCCAAAAGCGGGGAGTTTTCAAGATTTTCTTTTTTTTCAGTTATTTTTTCCATCGTCCATTCGTTCGTTTGACGTGCTCGAATAATTGTAAAATAATCAAATTCTGAAAAATGCTTGTAATGCCTTACAGCCTTTATGCACATATTGTACATTAGGGTGGGCTGATAATTTTTTTTTCCAAATTTTTAAATGAAAGGGGTCCAAAAAGTTGCCTTTTGGATTACTCGGAATGCAAAAAATTTTTTTTTTAAATATTCAATACTACTTTTGGCCCTCAACCATAGCTTGAAGTATTTGAAAATTCGATTTTTTCCCTAAACCGGCTGTCGTTTCGTATTTAAGTAAGAAAATTAGTCCAATCAAATTTTATAATGTGCATTAAACCTTATTAAATAAGCATCTAAGGGCTTGAGTTGCACTTTGTTTTGTAATAAATGGGTAGCATTGTTTTCGTCAATATTAGCCAGGCGCTCAACGCAATCAGTTTCGCAGAGTGTAAACTTTTTGCGTTTCGGTAGTTTTAAAACATGTTCAAATTTGTAATGTGATTAAGATCTTTACTAACAAAAAAATAATTTTATAAATATGGATAATTAACCAAATGTTCAGACAGTTTTAAACTTCAAACCTCGGTTGAGGGCCAAAAGTAATATGGAATAATTTTTACGTTCAATGTGATCCGAAATGAAACTTTTTAGACCACTTTGATGTCCAAAATATACATAATCGGTCCGCTCTATTGTAAATAGTTTTACTGCACATTTGCCAGAAGAAAAACAGAACAAGTTGGTCATTTGACTCATTGATTTATTAGTCGAGGAATCAATTATTGGATTCATTTTCTTCGATCACAATGCATTTCTGAATGAAATTATACAGTAAATGTTATACAGCAAAACTGCAATTTTATTGCTTTTGAAATAATTCAGCGAATTGGAATCACATTAAAAACTTCAAAGTTAATTGCCCTTTTTGATTTGTTATTATAACATCTCCTTTTTTTTATTTCCTGATAACAAGTGGATATTTGGCAATCCGAATAACTGGAGTTCTACTGTGTTGTTCTTTATACATATATAATTACACGGGTAATCAGACCGAGTGCATGTTCAGTGTTTTAGAATAGAAAGAAATATAATACTTTGTCAAATAATTATAAATAATTTCTGTCAGAAAGCAATTCAATTGATGTTAAAATATTCTAGGTACATATAACTTATTGTAAATGTCACGCAGTTTCAGAACAAATGTTCCTCTATGAAACTTTGACATTTTGTATCGGTGTAATGAATGTATACCATGTTACTGTTTTCTGAATCCGGCTTGCATGTATTTATCACTGTTTATTTTTTCATATTTCAAACCTATTCAATTTAAAGTTTAAATTATTGGCACCTATGCAGAATTGGAAAACTTCCCTATTTTCCGACCAATCGATTTAAAGAAAAATTGCTATTTAACTTAATATTTTTCTTTGTGCCGTTGAATTAATAATTTATGATCTTGTCTAAAAAACTGCGTAAGAATGTAATATATATTTTTAAATACACTTCAAACTAATAAAATATTTAGCTGTAAAAAAAAATTTATGCCGTCTTCACAAGTAACTCCTCATTTGTTTTGCTGTAAATCTGCATCGCTCAAGTTCTGACAGTCGAAACATACGTGGAGATAGTTTTCCGATGACAATATTTAATGGAAAGACCAAAAATCGGAATGTATAAACCAGACACATAGTAATAAGGTCTCCATAGATAGAATAACCAATTCTGAGAATTTGGATGTCTGATTGATGTTAGCGGAATGCGAATTTGTTGAATGATTTTCTTGTAATTAATGTAAATATTTGTGGGTAACAATTACGACATGGTCAGTATATTCAATGTAAGCTTCATATGTTTTACTTTACACTTTTATTTTTATTGTTATTATAGAAGATTTCAATAAAATTATTTGAAATATATCACAAGTCTATTATTGTAATCCCAACATTCTTTACTTATAATCTTTTGATTTCTGCTCAGGTAAAGCGTCAAATTTAATATAGTGTCCACAAAGTCTCTGTGTCCTCAGAGTCAGGTCCACACCCCGTAGTTCAGACGCGAATTGCTGAAAAACTGTCTGCCGTGGATGTTCAGGATTGTGTGATTCTTGTGTACAGCCCGGCCAACTGTTGTCACCTCCGATAATAATATACATATTAATATGTCATTCTCAACAAATTTATTCAACATTTTTTCTACCCTATGAAATTTTCTATCCTGCTATTTTTTAACATATGCATTAAGGCTTAACATAAGCGCAAATACCTTATTGATAGAATGATCAAAAATGGGGAGAAAATTAGAAAGATTTTCCACATCTAGTTGTGTATTTTTTAAAAGCGGAGTGACATCAAATTTCTTTATGGCTTTTATAAGAATGCTGTTCCCCATGGCTGTACTAATTTGTATTTTTTTTAAATGCGTTTATTGGGTAATGCCACAAAAATTTTACCTCAACTAGGTAACTTCAAAATCAGCATTTGTGAGTTATTTTTATTTAACACTATATACATATAAGGGCGGGCATATTGCCTTAAGGCAATTTCTCCCTACCTACCCAAACCGTTTAGATTGAGAAAATTATAAATACATGGACGTATTAAATCTTATGATTTTATACAAAATTAAAAACGTAAATATTACCACTATACTATGAAGAGAAGAGAGGAGATGGGAAGGAAAGAATAAGGAACAACTTGAAGGATGAAGGAACAACTTAAATATTTGGATAGTGACATTTCAATCTTGGCTTAAATGTATATAAAGAAGGGGCGCCTCTAACATTTGTGGGTAGATTATTTCACAATCGAGCGGGTACTACTGTGAAAGAGGAGGCAAGAAAATTAGAGCGATGACAGGGTATTAAAAGGGTTCTCTCGTTACTAGAACAAAGAGATAGTCCGTGTTGTGAAAGAGGTTGGATGAGCTCTCTCAGATAAACAGGCGAAGTGGGATTATTAAAAATATTGTGAAGAAGTGATAGAATGTAAATGTTTCTTCTATGCCTGATACTAAGCCAGTGTAGTTGCGTGCGATACTCTGTTATGTGGTCAAATTTGCGAAGATCAAAGATATAACGAATACAAATATTCTGCAATCGTTCTAACTTATCAAGTAATTCAGAGATAGCATCTGAATAACATACATCCGCATAGTCAAGGAGTGGAAGAAGTAAGCTCAGGACTAATATTAATTGTTACCCACTAAAAAAATTTTTATCCTCCATGAATGCTACAAATAGACAGGTCGTGCATCCAAATCGTCGTAATGTGATTATACTGAATCACTACTTGCCAATTTGTAGCATTCACGAAGGAAGGTACAAATATGTGTTTCTAGTGGGTGACTCACAAATGCTGATTTTGAAGTTGCTAGACGATGATAGTCTGATTTTTTCAACTTTATTTATAAATTAGGTAGCAAAATCAAAATTCACCTGTATGAGTTGTCTCTGTATGCAGAAACAGATTGAAGTCTTCGCCAGAGTTATTTTGGAGACTTTATCTATTCAGTGATTCTTGTGCAGATATCTTGATTCAATAAAAAAAAACTAATGGAGAATAAACCTACAGAAAGCCGCCACATTTAAATTCTTATCCAAAACAAAAATTCAGCAAAAGAAACAACGTCTTAGCCTTTCTAACTTCTTGCTGCCGGGGCCCGAAAGCCTTTCCTTCTACTCTTGGTGTCCACAATGAGCTGCGCTTGTCTCTTTAGAAATCCTCTCGAGGGTATTTCCTCTTCTTCGTCCGAAGCTGTAGAATAAAGAAAATGTTGCGATAGATTTATTATTTGCAAATTCTAAAGATTAAAAAGAGAAGAAGGATAAAGGAACAATTCAACACTCAATCTACTTTCATCATCATTTTTCCAATTCCATACTTCGCTCCCGTATATTAGAGTTGGCACTAGAACTCCGTTGTGAACTGCTAGTTTAGCCTCCTGCGATAAATATTTGTTTGCTAAAGTAGATTTCAGTGCACCGGTCACCCTGTTCCCGGCACTCACCCGCCTTTCAATATCTTTCTCGGTCTTTCCATCCCTAGTAAACATACTTCTCAGGTACACAAATTCTTCTACCTGATTTAGAATATCTCCGTTCACACTGATCTCACATTTAGTTATATTTTCATCCCTTTCAAAAACCGTCACTTTCGATTTATCAACATTTATTAGCAAATCACTTTTCTGGCATGCATTGTACACTTTTGTTACCAAGAATTGTAGGACTGCTTTGCTGCTAGCAAGAAGCACGACATCATCAGCATACAAAAGGCGGTTAGCAGTTATGTCACTCATTTTTGCTCCAATTCTTAAATCTTTCAGTTCTTTCATACAATGAAAGCATCCACCCCTTTCCCGAAACTGTTCATAAAGACTTGAGTCTTTCTTCAGTTTCGCATATCAATATCAATTTTTTTTTAAACTAATTAAGCGAAAATTTAATATTTCTTTACAATCAAACCGCGAAAATAACAAAACAAATAAACTTTAAAAACTTTCATTGTACCCCTCACTGCAGTTTTGTCAGTTTGTGATCAATCAAATACACATGGTCAGCACAATCACCCTTTTCTAATTTCCCAGTATTACAGTGGAGGAATACAGTGTTAGTTCTAAATTGAGACCGCGGCCGTACGCTCCAGACCCCGCATCGGAAAGGAAGAAGAACGTAGTAATACAAACAAATCAATCAAACGACACGAAACCCAAATACATATAGGAAACATTAGAATAATTTGCCCTATACAACATGCACTCAATCAACAGATCTATAACAAATCACAGTGGAACATCAAATCATCAAGACACTACCGGCAAAATCCTAACACAGATCCTAACACGATCCCTATCGAACTCAGGCGAAATTACTTTTCTTCATAGTACTGAATTCCTCGCAAAAACCATTTTCCTAATACCAACAGTAGAAACAATCCTATGCAAAGACCTTAATCGTCCTAACAATCTCACAGACCTTAAAGCAGACAAAACGGGTCCTAGAGCAGTTCTTTCATACAGTTATCGATGTATATGGGACTTGTGTCGCAATAAATGTTAAATGAATATATTGTGAATAAATCAAATTAATAAATAAATATGTTGGCGCATAACAATATATAAATATGAATGTGATAGTAAATTATTATAATAATAGTAATTTAAAAAAAAAATAAGGTTATAATAAATAGTAAACAATATTTTTTTTTTTGAGATCCTGAATTATTTTTATGCAAGGAAACGTATCCAGCATTATTTTTTTAGTTTACTTTTTTACAAGGTACTGTACTAAAACAGGTTCCAGTGTATACAAAAAAATCTAAGAAGAACGATCGGAATGGAGAAAATGCAGGTGTTTGCTGCTAAGATTGAGGTTAAAAGAGCTTTCATCGCTATCTCAGACGCTGCACACGATCCAACCACCTCAGTTTAAGTCTCCAAACACTCGATCATCTGATTTATTACATAGGAGTCTTCAAGGCAATCTGCCCAGCAAATTCGGCTGTAACCAGTATTGATAACTCGATTGAAAGTTCTTGGTAAGAATGAGAGTACCTGTAGATTTTCCTGGCGCTCCAGAAGGAGTCGCGGTTCCCCGACTCTTGGTGCGAGGAGCCACTAGCTCCCGGTAGGCAGCGGGGAGGGCGGTGCGCTCCTCCGACACCACCTTCTCCATGGGAGGATTGTCACGAGTCGACACCTGGTAACAGAGAAATTCACAATTTGTTATATCATCAGATCCGCCGTCTTTCTCATTCTTTACATTCATAAATATTAGCATCATATTTTTTTTTGTCATTCTTTCGCCGTCCATTCGCTCAACATGTCAATAGTAGCAAACTCTTCAATTTGTGTGGCCAGTGCTAACAAATATATGACATTTATCCATCGTGCAGAGGTTTGTTTTATAATTTACCATGAAATCTTAAGGGCATAGTAATTTATCGATATCAATATTGAGAGTTTAAACCTAAAATAGTTAGATTTTCTTAAGCTCTATATTCTGATGTGGGACTCGACAGGAAACCAATGCCCACAGTCACCTGACCTACTATCGTTTTCAGAACAGTGCAGAAGGTGAATCAAACATTTATAAGTGTAAAAAACTAAAAAATACATCACCCAAAATACTGATTTTAATTTCAGCACGGATGTCAAATTGCTGACAGTAAAGAAAATAGAAGATGACCTCGATTCCTTGGAAGTAAAGAGAACACTATGGACAACTACTATATAAGCGGTGCAACCTTTGTTTACCATGATTAGTCAGAAAAGTTCAGTTCAGACATGAAGCAGGGGGATCAGTTTTATTTGGATGGTCCGTCTTTCTAGCGCTTCATTACCAATTCTGTATTTCAAAATGCAATAAACACACATCGAAGCTCCAACGTCATTTTCTTCAGTCAACTCAAACTGAGGTACAAGCTCCCTCCATCAACAAGCAAAATTCCCACATCTTCATACTTTTTGCAGATGTTACAGACAGTATTGTTGTATCCGTTATCTGGGATGCCGCTCCTCCGTAACTTTTGCATGGACCTGACGATATACGGTTGAGTCTCACCTTGGATCCTTCAGTGCGGCTGGTCATAACACTGGGAGTCACACTCTCCTCCTTGGCAGGTATTTCCTCAGCCAGGGCGGAGGCAGCGAGGTACTTTTTCTGCAGAAGTTGGAATATCTCCTCCAAGTTGGATGTCTCATCGGTCCAGTCGGGTATCGGAGTATCGTCGGCATCCTACAATGAGATTTTTGATTTATTATTTTTCTGCACGGCAACAGGAGGCCGCAGAAGACGGACTCGGACAGGAAAAAAATGGAGGATTTTGATTTGCAACTTTATAACAAAGATACTAGAAAGCAGTTACACTAAAATTGACACTTTTCAAAATGGATATTTTACCATAGTGCTGCTCTAGTTCTTGTATGTTCAATAGATAATTTTTAAAAAATTGAGTTATGAATGCCAATATGTTCATCAACTTATTACGCATTCATGTAGCTAAAGAAATATTATTTTTTTCCGTTTTTAAATAGTATTTTCAGCATTTTTTGAGTGCCAATCTCCACTTACTGATTTTACTTATTTGACTTAAAAACAAAAAAGACGTCTTTTGTACAATTTGCAAATTGGTCTTTTGAACATACAAGAACTAGGGTAGTGATAGGAAAATAATTCAATTTGTTTTTAATGTCTTATTCATGGACTTGAAATTGCAAATGGTCATAATCTCCATCTTAGAATGGGAAGAGCCATGTTAGATGTAGACTATGGTGAAGGTGTATAGTGGGTTTTGCATGTTGGTTAATTTGGCATCCTGACGAAACCGGTAGACATAGAAAAGTCGGTAAGTGGTCATATACAAATATTTCATAACATTTAGAATATTACGAATATAGACAAAAATTTAAACAGACAATTAATAAGGTAATGTCTCACTTCGAGCTTAAGGCAGCAGTCGTAGAAAGATCTCTTGATGTCCAGAAGAACATAGCAGACTTGTATCATCTCAACTTCATACTGACTTTTAAGTTCCTTTTCACCTTGGATTTCATTTTTAATATTCTCGATTTCTTCCTGATTCCTGAAAGGCAGATTTTTCATCGTAAATTTACTTACAAAGAAGTACATTGGCTGGTTTAAGTGGCCACTTTACACATAGTGTTAAATTCACCATTTTTCCTATGTTTGCATCTATATTTTTTCATATCTTAAATATATTCTCTTCAAGACTGTTGAAAAAAACCGACCTTCTAGTCCTATTTAAAATTCTCAACTCACTCTTTGATGCGCCTGAACTACTGAGCTCGATAAAATTAAATATCCCAACTAGAAACCTCAGACAAAACTTACTCTTTCATACCGATAACCACAGAACTAACTATGGTTTTCATTTCCCTATGCCCAGAATTCTTAGGTCTGCCAACAAACATACCAGTCTTGATTTCTTTGATAACAAGTTGTCTTCTTTCAAATGATCACTGAATCAAATTCAATTATAAACACCTCTCTCCCGCCTCCACTCCCACCGAGTCTACTATATACCATTATGTCTTTCTACTTTCTTTTATAATAATTTTCTATGCATAAACATGTCCTTAAAAATGCCCATTGGGCGTATATATAAATAATAAATAAATATCTTTCATCAAGATTTTTGTGAAGTTAAAGAACTGAAAACATTTGAGAATCATCTGATCGAATGGCAGGTGTGGTGCCAATGGCAGATAATATATCATAAGTTCTTCTCCAAAATGTTCTCCATCTGTATTGTAATATGTTAATCTTAATTAATTAAATTATATGTGAATTTCCTCAAGCCTGGGTGTTCTGTGTTGTAATAGGGAAATATCACATACTACTAAATACTGATCATCTTACCTTTATAAGATACGCTGTGATTGGTGTACCAATGCAGTGTCACATGCACCATTAGGTGCGGAAAGGGAATAATGATGATGAATGTAAAGAAGACCCATAAAAACCTAGTTGTTCTACTACTACTACAACTACCATCACGCCATTTTCGTAGGGGTAGGCAGAGAGAATGGACCGCCACACACATCTATCCTGGCATACATTTCTGGCTTGACTCAGATTTACACTCTCGCCTGATTTCATCATTCGTAACCCTGTCATACATATCATTTACTCGGCTTTCATCCTTCCTCTGACAGTTCCATGTTTCACTTCCATACATAAGTGTTGGGACTAAAACTCCATTGTGCACTGCCAGTTTACCTTCGATTGACATATTTTTATTAGCAATTACTGTGCTTAGTACGTCGTTTATTTTGTTGCCCGCATTCACTCTTCTTTCAACATATTTTTCTACTCTTCCATCTCTTGAAAACGTGCTTCCCAGATACACAAATTCTTCTACTTGTTCAAGACCTTTGTTTTTCTATATTCAATAATCAGAAATAACAAGACGTAGCGAATGAGGGCGCTTACTCTTCCTTGTCTTTGACCTGCGCAAACTTGTAGGCTTCGATTTCAGCCACCATAATGTTCTGGTCGCTCTCCAGCCGCTTCTTCTCCTCCTCCGTTGTGTTCTTCAGGTACACCAGCCTCTCTGTTGTGGTCTGCTGAGCCTTGAACCTGTCGAAAACGCACTCGGGATCACTGACGCCTGTAACACAAAACTACATCTTGTACATAATTTCTTACTTGCCTTTTTATTACACTGTATGAAAGAAATTTTCTCTCAAAATTTGTTTAAGAGTCCTCACCAGAATAACCTGTTCTACTACGAGGACTGTTCAATAGGGTAGGCCGACAATTTTTTTTCCGAATTTCGAAATGAAAGGAGTCTAAAAAGTTGCCTTTTGGAGATTACTCCGAATGCAAAAAATATTCGATACTACTTTTAGCCCTCAACCAGAGCTTGAAATTTTCGAAAAAGTAAATTTTTTGCGCTAAACCGGCTGTCATTTTGTATTTAAGTAAGAAAATCAGTCCAATCACATTTTATAATGTGCATTAAAACCTTATAAAATAAGCATCTTAGGGCATGAGTTGCACTTTGTTTTTAATAAATGCGTAGCATTGTTTTAATGAGCCATTGTTTTCGTCAATATTAGCCAGGCGCTCGACGGAATCAGTTCCGCAGATTGTAAACTTTTTGCATTTCGGTAGTTTTAAAATGTGTTTGAATTTGTAATGTGATTAAGTTATATCTTTACTAACAAAAAATTAATTTTATCAATATAAATAATAAACAAAATATTCAGACAGTTTTAAACTTCAAACCTCGGTTGAGGGCCAAAAGTAGAATGGAATATTTTTTTTAATAATTTTTACGTTCAATGTGATCCAAAATGCAATTTTTAGACCCCTTTCACTTTGATTTCTAAAAAAATAAAAAAACTTCTTACATCATCGGCCCACTGTACTGTTCAATTCAAAATATAATTTTTGTTTTTTTACCTTGCTAGTTTAAATACATATTTTACTTAACTGTCATTTTACTAAGACTTGACTGTTTTTGGATGACATTTATTATTACTGTTTAAAATATATATATATATCTTTATTATCTTATTAATTGATTACGTTTATATGCATTTTAAGTATTGTGGTGTTCATAGTCCATGATCGATGACACACAAACGTGCTAAATCGTTTCACCTGAAATATAATGCGACGACCGATAAGGAGAATCATCATTTTATATTGAATACAAGACTAACGGTATGGCACATAACGAAGAGATCAACGTCCCGCAGTATGTTAACATAGTTCCTACCAGGAACAGAACAAAGTAGTAGAACAAAGGAACGCGGTCTATGAAGAGACCACAGGGCATGGATCGCCCAGTCAGTCCCAGTGCAGCCAGTTCAACACCCCATCGCCGTAACACTGGCGCTATTTATTTGCCATGTAATAAATACGTATTAAACAGCAACTTCGTGTCTTCTGTCAATCTCTAACTGGGGTAGAAGCTCCAATCCTCAGCAACCATAATTCCTACAGTATTATAAATTATAACCTTTATAGTGTAAGAGGCATAACTGCCACTTTTTATGACTCGATTGTCTTTTGCATGTATTTTGATTCGATTGTCTTTCGCGTGTATTTAGACCCAACTGTCTTTTGCATGTATTTTGACTTGATTGTCTTTTGCATGTATTTTGATTCAATTGTCTTTCGCGTGTATTTAGACCCAACTGTCTTTTGCATGTATTTTGACTTGATTGTCTTTTGCATGTATTTTGATTCGATTGTCAGTTGCATGTATTTTGACTTGATTGTCTTTCGCGTGTATTAGACCCAACTGTCTTTTGCATGTATTTTGCATGTGTCTTGTAAAAAATAGTACATATGTAGTACAGAATACAACGTTTAAGTTTTTTATTATTTTTATTATTTTTCTAGCCTAGTTACATTGTACTGTACGGAATGTGCTGTTAAACCTAAGCATTAAATTCAAAAAGTGTACTGTATTTAATAAATATTTCATTTGTTTTTTAATTGATTTGACAACATGCACTTATTTTCACCCCTTTAATTAAGCATTAATTCCTTAAGAAATGCTTATTTTTGTCACATAAAAAAACTAATTATTTCGTTCCGGGGCGTGTTCGGATTAACGGGACTCTACTGAAAAACTTTTCAAGTTACATAATATATTTATTATTAATTATTTTAACAGGGCGAATGTACATATGTTTGTACAATTTCTAATTTATTGATTTATTTATATATACGCCCAATGGGCATTTTTTAGACACATTTATGCATAGAAAATTATTATTAAAAAATTAGAAAGACTCATTGGTACATAGTAGACTTTGTGGGAGTGGAAGCGGGAGAGAAGTGTTTATAATTAAATTTGATTTAGTGATCGTTTGAAAGAAGACAACTTGTTATCAAAGAAATCAAGACTGGTATGTTTGTTGGCAGACCTAAGAATTCTGGGCACAGGGCAATGAAAACCATAGTTAGTTCTATGGTTATCGGTATGAAAGAGTAAGTTTTGTCTGAGGTTTCTAGTTGGGATATTTAATTTTATTGAGCTCAGTAGTTCAGGGGCATCAAAAAGTGAGTTGAGAATTTTAAATAGAACTAGAAGGTCGGATTTATTTCGACGGTCTTGAAGAGAAGATATATTCAAGGTAGTTTCTAACTCATTATACGTATATTGCTCTCTGGATAAGCCCAACCTCCAGCCTATCTTTCTCAAAAATCGATGTTGAACTGATTCAATATTCTAATGGTGAGTTAGGGTGTAATTGTGCATTTTAGGGTGTGTGGTAAGGGTGTGTATGTGTGTGTGTGACAATACTCACTATGCTCTATTCGAGTACTGCTATTTGTAAATTTTTTTAACTATAGATAGACTGTATATAAATACTATAAAAAAACATTACCAGTTATCTTCATTAGTTTAAGGAACACCTCGTCCATGTTATATCCACCGAACAGGGAAACATTTTCTTCATCTACAGTTGGCAATTCTATTGACCCCTCAGAATCCTGCTGCAGCAGAGTTGGCCGAGCTGAAATCATAAAAGGCACAAGAACATACCCACACTTCACAGGGGAGAGACGTAAAAAATGTATGTTTCTTTTTTTATTACTACAACGAATAGGTACTGTTACAATTATAGCAAAATGTATACTGGCAATTCTATAGTAAATCGACTACATGCGCTGGGCAAAACACTTGGATTTGGGTGACGTATTTCCAATGAAATTTCCACATCCACATTTCCTCAACCCTTCCATCCGTTGACTTTTGTGAAGTAATGGAGCTGAAACCTTTGTCATGCGGGCGAGTTCCGTTCTGTTTACCTTGTGGGAAGATTCTTCTCTCGAGGCGGTCGAGCTCGGCGCGGCGCTCGGCGAGGCGGCGCCGCGCCACGGCGAGGCGCGCCTCCCGTTCCGCTGCCGCGGCCGCGCAGCGCTGCTCCTCCTGGCCCAGTGCCGCCATGGCCGAGTCGCGCATCTGCATCGCGGAGCTATTCACCTCCTGACAGAATTGTAAAAAAATTCAATTTGATATGGAATTTGATTTAAATGATGAATTCAAAATATTAAAATGTGATCCAACCACTAAAATTTCCAAAATAATTAGATCATCAATAAACTAAAGCAACGCTCTTTTTCCGACGTAACCAGTAAAAATAATATAATAATAAGTACCTTGAATTATATAACTATGTAGGACATTCAATCCATCTAATCTTCACATTCATTTGAAAATGCCCTAACAAGGCGAAACAATTGTCACGAAATTTTTGTTTTTATATTTGTAAAAATAAAATATAGTGTTCGGTAGACTGAAATCAGTGTTTGATTTCTTATGATTCTTATGATAAATATGGAGTTCTACAAAATAAACATCGAATCAATCGATACAATCAATATTTTATAAAAGTTTGTCTACACCGGGGGTTTGCAGTTTGTCAAATGAGAAGACCCAAATTGACATGGGAACGTGATAAGAAAGGTACCAGAGAGCAGAGTCCGGTAGGTACTACACCATAAGTTTCAAATGCTATGTTAGCACACGCACGTGGCTCGTATTGACCAACGTGAGTGTGGTCATGGGCTTAAGAGTGGTAGAGAGTATGCCGTATGAATCTTAGTTCGTTCAGCGGTTCTATTTCATAAACTCATAAGATATAAGGCTGCTTCAGATGAGGTGAAATTGGAGTTTATGCCTGAAGAGCTGCAAATATCTATGCAAAGAGCCGCGTCTCCCAATCCCTGGCCTACACCTACAGACTATAGAGCAATGGCGACAATCACTAATTCATAATTCTATGTAATTATGTGATTAGTTACCTGTAACTTATTAATTTCTTCATTTTGCTGTTTGATAGTCTCTTCTACTTTAGAGAGCGCACTCTCAAATTTCACAGAATCATTCAATAAGGAATACCTGGAAGTCACAGAAATGTGTTACAATAATTAGAATGATCATTTCAAACCCCATAAAATACTTTTTTAGAGAATATTAAGAATAATGGATAATCTTTTATTTTTTGAAATTTATTTATTTTATTTTATTTTATAAAAATAAACGGCAAATCTGCCTTTTACAAACATTTATAATATTAACATATTTGGCTTAATATATATATTTTTTTAAACATGAATTTCCTTATACTCAAGATTTATAAAAAAAAAATTAAACCAAAAATTATACAAGATTTATATTTTAAAAATTTACCTTAAAATTATACAGCATATTCAGTAGAAAGTTTAAATAATAAAACATTCTACAGTAAAACAACAAGAAAATCATAAGTACTGTTTCACACAGCTAAGCAAAGTGAACAAAAAACTGTATATATATATATATATTATGAAATGCATGAATAAATAAATATAATTACCATTAACCATCTTTGAAAAAGTTCAAAATGTTTGTTTTAAAGGAACAATACCCTACACTAAATATATCAGAAACGTGGGAATAACTATTGCCGAGTTCATGAAGTCTATTTAATACGGCATTACAAGTATACACTGTCCGTGAATTGTTGCTACAAAGCGGTGGCACCTGTCTAGTCATTCTTCCAGGCACCCTGAAGTTGATGAGAGATAATAGTTCAAGGCAATCCCATATTGAATTTACAATTTTGAATAAATTTAAAAGGTCTATAATTTTTCTCAAATTTCTCAGTCTCAAATCTCAAGTTTTAACAAATTTAATGTTTTTAGTAAAAAATCGTAATTTAAAAATTAATGACTGATTCTAAGTTTAAAATTTATATAACGTAAGAATTTTTTTTGGACTCAATCCAATATAAAATACAAATACATAGTTTACAAAATAAAATGTTTATACAATAGGTACATACAATATAATTTTAATTTTATTTATGGATGTAGCCACTCCACTGGCCCACAGGCACGTTCCGCAGTGTCAGTATATTATTTATTTTATACATGATTGTACGTACTTGTTGTGTAAAAATTCAAAAGAAATATGAAAAAATATTCTAAAACATACATACATCAATAAAACGAGAAAGGACTTTTAAGAAACTAAAATTATATTATGATGAAACATATTCCTCATCTTCCTGTCTAGACTTTTTAGCAATCCATTTATGGACTCGAGCTTTGAAAATATTGTTTTTCATTTTGTTCACCAATATGTCCTTGCTTAAAAAGTTATACAGCTTAGGGGCCAGAAAAGTAAGCCTTTGTCCGTAATTTGTTTTTTTCTTTGGGAGCAGAAGTATTGTTTTTTGTCTTTCCCTATTGTCGTAAATTTGTTGTCCGTCATTATGTCTGTCAGGATTTTGATAGAAATGTCTTAAAATTATCTTTATATATATTTGTCTTTTGTCTAGTACTGGAAATTCTGTAAAAAGTATGTATGTAGAGTATTGGTAAGGCTTTTTGTTGGCTACTCTTAGTAAGGCTTTTTGGGCTTTCATTAATGGCTCTAATGTGGTTTTACTTGTTCCTCCCCATCCTATTATTCCGTAACTGATACTTGATTGTGCTAGAGCATAGTATACATTAATTTAAGTAGTTTTGCTTAGGATATTTCTAATGTTTTTAATAAATATATAATTTTTCTTAGTTTGGTTTCCGTCTTATCTACGTGTATGTTCCATCTTAAGTAACCATCAATGTGCATATCTAAATATTTAGTTTGGCAGAATCAAAATAAAAAACAAAAGATTGACAAATCAAAACAAATTTTTAAATAAAAATGTAAAATGCAGTGACGATTATGAGGTCAGTTTGTCATCTCGGCATTAATGTCGATAGTAGTACTAACAGATCGAATATATACCGACAACTTTGAAGAGAAGATATGTTGAAGATAGTTTCTGGCGCTTTATAATGTGTTATTCGCTTCTGAATGCGTCCAGCCTGATGTTGAACTGATTCACACTTGAAGAAAATAAATGTTGATTGTAGTTACCTGATCCCCGTGTATTTTTTCCTAATATGTTCAGCTTCCATCCACTGAACTGCGATTCTATGGATATCATTTTCTAATTGTGAGATAGTCTGAAATTTTAAAACGAATAAAATTATTTTATAAAACTTTAATAACAATAATAATCACGATTTATTAACAAAAACTACAATTTCTTCATGTGCTACATGTTTCAGGTAATGGATTTCTCTATTGAAAATTACACTCGTTTACATATTCATTAACTTGTTGAGGCTTTTTAGGCTGTGCTGTGTTAAGCCGTAATTAGTAAAAATACATACTTAGTACTATAAAATTAATTAAAATAACATGTGATGCAATAGAATGGCAATCCACAAAAATAAAGTATGAATAATGAAGAATCAAACAATAATAACATCATTCCAAAGAAGATAACATAAAAAATAATCTGATTTAAATAATAAAATATAAATTAAACCAACATGCAAACCCACTATACACCTTCAATAAGATAATTAAGAATAGCCCTTTGTAGACGTCGCTCAGTACGCAACTTCCGATTTGAATTCAACTATGCCGTGTTGTGTCGTTTTAAAGTGTAAAAATACTGCTGGGACCACAAAGAAACAGGATGCATCACATTCATGAGTAAGTAGCAAATACATGTGTAAGTAGCAAATGCATTAATTAAAAATTTAATTATTTTTCCATCTGTCAGATTGTCAAATAAAACAAAATGGACATTTTATTAGTGTTGCCAGGATAATAATATTTTTTACGCTACTTTGCACATTTAATGAGAGAACTAATGAAAATTGGACCTCTCGGATTAAGCAACGCCGTGGTGGACATTTGACCGACACTATCTTTAAAACATCAAATATTATTTAAAATGACATAAAAGTATCAGTTTTATTTTTCAAGTTCAAAGTTGATTAATTCAATTAGTCTTATTAAATGACCCTTTCCTTATCCACTCTGTCGTGTCAATCAATATTTCCGCGTGCACAATAAAATTTTAGAGAAATTAACAGATTGCTTGTTTTTTACCTTACAT
Source organism: Micrasema longulum (assembly GCF_059751315.1). Classification (NCBI taxonomy): domain Eukaryota; kingdom Metazoa; phylum Arthropoda; class Insecta; order Trichoptera; family Brachycentridae; genus Micrasema; species Micrasema longulum. Next base: position 218,346 of record NW_028277241.1, read on the forward strand.
TTGTGTTATGATTTTTTTTTCCATCAAGTAAAATTACGCGGCGACATCACGAATGCGCGTGGCGAAAGTAGGGCATAGTAGGGGGATTATTGGACACAGTCCGATGTATTCAAATATAATTCTAAGCTCCTTTTGGACTTTTTTTAATACTACGGTTGTGTACATAGAACCCCCAAAACACAAAAATCTGATTTGTCCTTGGTCTCCGAACTTTCAAATGATGATGTTATTTGGGTTGTCGACTTTTGCCTGAAGAGCGACGATATAGTACTACAAGAATCACTCACCTTTTTTGACGGCTGTTCGGATTTCTTCTTGTCCAAAGTAATCTTAGTTCTCTCCGCAGACAATTTCTGGAACTCACTCTCCAGTTTCTCCATGGTGGCTTTTCTCTTCCTCTTCTTAAATTTGTAGATGTCCAGTTGCTTGTGCAGGTCGATCACTTTTAAATCCAGAATTTGTTTCATCTGTTAAAACAATTCACAATACGCTTTTCCAAATTAATATTTAAAAAAAAATAAAAATATATTTACGTATTAATGATATTAAAAAATAATAATAATATGAAATAAAAAGTAGTAAGATCACAACACATCTTGCAGCTACTAAGCGCATGGACGATTGGAATTCTAGACCCCATTTACAAAATTTAGGTATTTTATAGTTAATATATGGAAGCTAAATAACCAATCATCGCGCAGCTACAAAGCGCATGAACGAGTGGAACTCTAACAAAATAAAATTAATAATATCAAAAAATGGTAGTTTCTCTAAGAAATAAATCATATGAGGAGCGCTTAAGGGAGCTCGAGTTAAGTTCACAGGAAGAGCGGAGGCAACGTGGTGACTCCATTTAAATGTTAAAAATCTTAACTGAGCAATATAATGTAACCAAGTTGAAATCAATGTTCGCTATGAATGAAAACCGCCATCTCAGAGGTATATATATAGATGGGGGTAGTGTTCCAGGTAGCGAAATTTGAGTACTTTGGCGTCAAAAGCTGATGCATAGATGATGATGTATAGAGTGACATATCCTTCTGAAGCAGGATACAGAAACTTAACGAACAATTAATACCAAGGTTACTGGTACAGTGGAATGCGTTTATCCAAACTCCAGTCATCCGGATTGCCAAATAACCGGATCGTTATCAGGAAATAAAAAAAAGGAGAACTTTTTAAAATAAATATAAAACAACTTTGTTCTTAACCACTTTTTTTTTTATCAACCGGTTTCAAAGCTACACGAGCTTCTTTTTAATTCGCATATGCAGAAAAGTTAGTAAACCTTAATTATTTACTAAAATATACCTTTTATTGAAGTTCACATATGGATATTTATGCGTTTTGGTCATTTTACAAATGTTTCTGAAATACGAATGTCAAAATTGAACTTTTAACAATCAAAAATCTTATTTATTGAGTTGGTGTTTATTTTGTAGAACTTCATGTAAATAATCTTAATGCTCAAATCAAATACTGATTTGAGTGTACTAATAATTTTATTTATTTTATATTTAAAAACGAAAAAATATACAATTGTTTTTAAAATAATTATTGGACTAAAAATGACAAAAATAATACATTTTCAAATAAACAATATTTTCGTTAGTCCACTCCTGTCTATAGTCCTTAAAATGTAACATGATTAAAGAAGAAGAAAGAAGAAGATATCATCTAACATTTACAATTACGGATAACTTATATAGCGCCATTTTTGTGACATAATACCTTAAGGGCGCTTTAAATGAACCGTGTTCATAAAAAAGGCTTTAAACTGCAATGAGGAAGCTCAGTGGTTTAAAAAAAATAATATTTATTAATTTATTTATTTACACCTTTTATCAAAAATACAATTTTACGTTCACTTTGCCCGGCTAACAAGGGTACATACCCCGTTCCAAGCTAGGCAATTACATTCTAATATATGATAATAGTTAACAAATTAATATAAAGCACAGACTAATAAAATATAAACTTACTCGTATACACATTTTGATACACATACATACACATACACATACACATATATATACACACATATATATATATATACACATGTACATACACACACACGTACACCCTCCCATGCGCATACACATACACACATTCATAAAACATAGACAATTTATTTATAATGCGAAACTTCATGATTGCCATCTGTATATATCTTATTTTAAACTATTCTTTGTTTTCATATTTTATTTTCGACATTCAGTAAGAATCTCCAATCCGCGGCATGCATCAACCTTTCTGACTCCCTACGACCAATGTCATGAAAGAGCGAGGTCAACACCTTCGGCAACTTGACAACACTCCCGTCTTTCTACGATTCTGGAAAAAGGTTATGGACCTGTTTGCCTACGTAATAGTGTTGGCTCGATGCCAGAACAGTGTTGACCCCTTCACTTAGTATCAGATCCCTAGAGATTAGAGTATCTTGTATTATGGTTGTGGTTGACACTCGGGTAAATGTCTCTATTTATGTGTGTAACCACTACCGTTCTCAATATATACTGTTGAATAATATTCAGTACTCTGAATTCTTTAAAGAGCAAGTCACTTGGATAACGAAATTTTTAGACTATCAAACTAAGTAAAAAAAATTATCTATTGTAATATCATCTCTATAATTATTTGATGTTTTATAATTTTTAAAATCCTCAACCTCAAAATCAGTCACCAGTTCAAGTCGGTGAGTTTTTCTGACATTTAAAATAAGAACCCTGTACCGGATAAATGTCGATTCGGTATTGTAAACACGTGTTCACATGAATAATTAAATGCTCTAATTTTAAGCGCGTGTAAGTAAATATTTTTTATATTCAAATTCCGCAGCACTGAAACTCCTCATTCAGGAAAAGGTGGTTTCATTTATTTAAATGTGTTTTAAATCAATTGCATGGGTCAAACACATTTAAGCAGCATGATTAAAGTCAGTAAATGTTTGCAGTTCAAACTTTTTACTGGAACTGTAAGACTTATGCAATTTGACAAGTCTACTGAATTATGTGTAAATTTTTGTATCACTCGTCTTGTATTTATCTAATAAATATCTGTCTTAAATATACCTGATCATGGTCTTTGTAAGCAACGGGGCCGAGTTCATGAAGATACTTGGCAAGTCGAAACTCTTTCTCTCCGCCGAGCTCTCTCTTCAGTCGACTAAATTCTTCAGAGAGGATCTTTGTCTCTTTTTTCAGTCTGGCAATCTTTTCTCCATTGGTCCTTGTCTCCGAGTCTGTCTCCTCCCAATAAGCCTTTTTTTGCCCCTCTGGAAAATATGTGATTATCATTCATAGAGAAATATTACTTTCCATTTATTCACGTTATTTAAGTTCATTTATTTATCTTTTTTTTAAAGTCATTAAGATTGTAAGATTACAATTAACATAGAGTATTATTTAAAAAGTTTAAGGTACATACAAAATATTGGGTAGGTTTCTACAATTCAAATTTTCATTATATTTGTATGTCGAACTAGGGGAGGGATGCGATATACTTCCAAAATTGTAAATACATTAATATGTATTTATAAAACATCATACTTATGAGTATAATAAAATTAAAAATAAATGACTAGGTACCTAATAAATAAAATAACAATAAAAACATGCAGAAAGAAAGAGAAATTTTAAAAGTGTCCTAATGCATGAGGACGTTTGCAAGTAGGTTTTATGGGATTTACGTACGCAAATTAAATAAACATTCAAAGCATGAATTTCCAAGTGGTTCAATTTTTTAATTAATTATTTAAATCACAGACCTGACAGTTGAATTTTCTTCTTCAGTTCAAAAATTTGCTTGTTTATTGTTGCAAGGTTTTTCTCGGCCTCTGCCCCAAGAGTTTGTTTTTGAAAACAAGCCATTTTTTAATGATACCCGTGTTATAATTGCGTAAGTTTAAATTTAATAGTAACAAAATACACTTTATGTCTATATTAAAATCGTAAACATAGATTGTTGAAAATTTTATTGATAAAACATGCGTGTTCATAAGGTAAATATTGTGAAATACTCGAGGCATTATTTTTTAAATGGTTACTTGCTGCTGATCATTTTTAAAAGTAAACGTAATTAAGAAGAATGATATAAAAAAAAACTTTAAAACCATATTTTTAAATATAAAACTGAGAACTGATACCGAATTCTGATCACTCTCAAGTTTTTAGATCTACGCCATCTGTTAAAAAATTTGTGTAACAAATCCGCCAGTTTACTCCCATTTACCGGAAGAGTGCGTTGCCATCTAATTTTACGAACGAGTTAAATATTTTTTACTAAAATAAATATAAATAATTTTACTATTACTTACTGAATATTGTTTATGACTTTTGCTTTGTTTGTATAAGAAAACTTTGCTGCGATAGCGATGTTTTATTGGTAGGTACAAAGCAAATGAATAAAAGTATCTCCACATTTTATCTTTTTTGATCCGTTTTGCCCGACAAAATTAATTTCTACTTCACCGTGATTTGTTACCTGTAAAAAAGCCATGCTTGTAAATACTGCGTCATGATCACAATGGCATATGTATTTCCAAAATTGTAAAATTAATTTCATCGTAATTTTAAATAAAACTTCTGCAGCCGTGTGGCGCGTAGTATCGCCATCTGTGTATAGTAAATTGTACCAATGCTAAAAGCGACAACGCCGCCAGCCGGTGGTTCAGCCACTGACATCAACATTCCTCAACGTAAATTTTAAAGTAGTCCTGAACTTTTTCTCACGTCCAATTCTTTATTATTTTTTTAAAAGATGTATTTTTTAAAGTATGCAAACTTGTAGAAATTTTATTATTTTATTATAATTTGTAGTTAATTTAGTTAAATAATAGCCAAGCGGTCTCGCAAGTGAGATTGTTAATAAGACGCGGAGTAATATTTGAGCGGCCATTTTGATTTTATGCACTAGTTTATTTTTATGAACAAAGCCATCAGATGCGAGCAGGACGCGAGCGCGCATGTGGCGGGAGCTTTACGTTTATGTTTACGACAAAACTTTTTAGTTTTGAAAACATAATGCATATTTCAGTTGAGAAGTTTAGTTAAAGTGTTAAAAAACCAAAATGAAGTGTTTATTTCTCGATTTAATACCATAAAGTGATTCGAATAGTGCGGGAAAGTGATTTTAAGCGAAGGATAAATGTGAGAAATCCCCATGTGTGAGTGAGTTAAATACAATGTGGTCCAGAAACTTTGTACCAGATTATGGGATTATGTTTCGCTACTTCTGCTTCGGACTACTGCTGTTCCTGACGACGGTGAACCCGGCTACAGGTATGTTTCACTATCTGATCAGAACTTATCTCGTGTTTCCTTTTAAAGCGAAAATATTGCTCCAAGCTTTCGGAGCTTCCTCTTGTTTTAAGTTACCAGTAGCAACAAGTTGCGGTCTACGTCTTCGCAGTCGCGGTGATTTCAACGACCGACACACGAAACTTTTAAACTTCCTACAAGACATCTTAGTTACACTTTTCTAGCGAAAAAACTTCATCGCGTAGAAAGCGTGGGAATTGTTTTGTTTCGTTGCGTTTAATTACTAGTTTAGACTCGCGTTAACTAATGTGTCGTAATGATTCCTTATTCAATTGACGGCGCCGTGTAGTTTTTTTAATTAAAATTAATTAGATTGCACACTTGCAAATTTTTGACAAGTCGTTTTACAAATACAATCGCCCACACTCGATCCGCCCCTATCTTAATTCTAAATATTTTAAATAATAGGTGATACCATTGTCAAAATTCAAATGACATTCTAAATTGTCAAATGAATTATTACGTAAGTAGGTACTATGAAAATAAAAACAAAACCCACATTAATTTAACATATGCATAGAAAAAGTTACTGTCAAAAGTTTAACCGCTTTCATCCGTCTTCCCAGTCTTGTTTTAATACACTCAAATATTCCGAAATAACACGATTACTAAAAAGTCACCGGGCTTTATTTTGTTTTCAACGGAGGTAATATGCCAACAGGAAAATATATTAAAATATTGAATACCCAAAAATGGCCGCCGCGACCCGAAGGCTTTAGTAGATTATAGAAAGATAGAGTTTAGATTTACCGGGAAACGGTTGGTAGAATGAACAGCCATTCAACAATGATCATTATGGCAATGTTGATAGGAGGTATTTATTTGCATAACAGACTTGGAATCCATTTAGGTAAGATAAGATCTGATACATCGGACGTCGCCAGGTGTTCCTAATATTGAAAAAGGTAGTAAACGGTTGACGAATCAAACCTAAAATGTCTGCATTCACTTTTAGCGGTAAAGAAATTTAATTATGGTACATTTTCATGTAGCGAAATATAAATATATTATTTATAAACATGTTTATATTAAATGCATGTGTTTTACACTTAAATGTCTTGTGGTGAATGCTCTTTATTTTATTACGACAATTATTACAATGCTTACATTAAATTGAACTTAAATACGCTTAGCAAAGACAAACAAGGACGATAAAATAAAAGTATTTTTTTATTTATTCATTTCAAATTACATTTGTTTACATATTCACTAACATATTATGACTTTTTAGGCTGTGCCCGTGTTAAGCCATAATATGTTAAAGTAAGTTAAAATAATGAATTATAACTTATAAAACAATATAAAATATAATAAAAAAACAATAATTAAATCACCATCATTCCCTTTCCGCATCCAACGGTGCAAGGGCACTGCATTGGTACACCAACCGCAGCAAATCTTGATATTTTTTGTTACATGAAGGTAAGATGATCATTCTTACGCTTCGGGTACCGGTCCAGGGACTATGAAATATTGTGGTGTGAAAACATCCTTTAAATAAATACTTCATATTAACCATGTCGGGAATCGAACCCGAGACCTCTTACATGGTAGGCAAACGCATTGATTATTAATTACGCCAGGAGGCCGACCATTAGGCAGTATCATTAAATACTTTGATAATAATAATTACATATGATACAGTATTAAAAATAACAATTCAATCAAAAATAACGATCCAAATACAATTAATTATATTTATTGCAATAATTTTCATAATATTAATAGAATTTAATTAAACTTGTCAATTATAATATACGTATAAACTTTTTTTAAAAACTTATTTGTGCATATAATTTATTTATGGTTAAGATCTAAACATAGAAAATTGTGATTATCATACCAATGTCGTATGTATTTTTTATTGTTTGTGAACCATATAAATAAAATAACATTAAAAACGTATAAATCAATAAAATATAGTACTAAATCATAATTGTCGTAATAATATTTTTATTTTGAGGGCCATTTTCAACGAGGTGTAACTCACTATTAGAAAATAGGAATCGAGTTGGGGTAGAGTGGGATTCGAACCACAGACCTTTGGTCCGTGAGTCCGAGGCAATAGCCACAGGACCACAACCCGATCTAAATATAAAAATATGTTTTTGCACTCAAATATTTCATAGTCACTGCACTGGTACCTGAAGCGTAAGACTGATCATCGTACCTTCATGATACAAATATGATCAAAGTACACCGCGATTGGTGTACCAATGCAGTGCCCTATGTACCATTAAGTGCGGAAATGGGATAATGATGAATTTAAATATGGTTCGTAAAATATAAATTAAATTTATCAATAATGCACCAAAATAACGGTGGAAACAGTATAAACACAGTATATATTATTTTATTTTTAATAAAGGAGTTGCGTACTGAGCGACGTCTATAAAGAAACTAATTAGTCAAAACGTAAACCTACTCGTTTATGAGTAGTTGAGTCGCCTTCTGTTTGATGTGCGTATGCGGTTTCTGGACTATTCTTAATTCTATGCACTTACCACACCTTTCCTTATAAAAACACTATCAATATCAGAACAATAACGGGAAGACGCACTATTACCTTTTGACAACTCACAGTTCAAATCTGACAGATTTGTTTCTTACCAAAAGATGTGTCCGACTACTGCTTTTGTCATAGTTTCTAGTGTTAAAAGTTTTTTGACTGGACACATGTAGCAATTCTTATTATATTGTGTTTTATTAACCAATGGTCATTTACTGGTGCTTTGACCCTAGTTAGTTCTAGAAGTGTAAGTAGACTCATTTCTGTCCCATCTTCAATGGTTCAAGTAGTATGTATATCTGGAATATTTCAGTTATTTGTACAAATTACTTGAATCTTGTTACACAAATTAAATTATCTGTATATAATAACCCGTTTTGCAATATATGAGTTCTCTAGCTAAATATTTTTTTACTTACTTTTGCACTTATACTCTAATGTTCGCCCATCAAAGGTATGTCAATGGTTATAAGCGTTTACGTGATTTGCGCGCTCTGTAAGACGTATTTCAAAATAAATCGTCTTTTGCTAATGTAACACGATGTTATATCACGGTTTCCTAAGGGACTTTTAGGCACACGAAGAATGAATATTATAATTATCTTTAATATTATCTAAAATACAAACCAATAATGTGCATTTACCGTCAAAATGAAAGTAAAGCATTGTAATTCCGGTTCGTGTAATCTTTGTATGAAATTGTAAGAAGCGATTATAATATTGGGAAAGCAGTTGGAAGTCAAAAGGCCAATATAAAAATACATTATATTTAAGTTTGAGCAATTCGGACCAAAAACAATGGTTATCGTGGTACTTGCGTAGGATTACGAAATTATCGCCAGATGTAATGAATAATTTTGGAAGGAAATCGAGATGCCAGCTGTCTAACTTCAGTGCTTATTTTTATTTATTAATAGACTATTTAACTAAGCCAAAATTAGAGTTCTGCTGATTGGTCAGTTGACGTACCGTAAACCCGAAATATATCACAACTTTTGATCGAGGCTATTGCGTGAATGGGTCTTTCATATCGTGGTTTAATATTCCCAAAGGAGTCAAACAGGGATGTGTAATGTCACCATGGTTGTTCAACATATACATCAATAACTATATGAAAGAACTGAAAGATTTAAGAATGGGAGCAAAAATGAGTGGTATAACTGTTAACTGTCTTTTGTATGCTGATGATGCCGTGCTTCTTGCTAGCAGCAAAGAAGACCCGCAATTCTTGCTAACAAAAGTCTACGATGTATGCAAGAAAAGCGATTTGCTTATGAATGTTGATAAATCGAAAGTGACGGTTTTTGAAAGGGATGAAAATATAACTAAATGTGAGATCAGTGTGAACGGAGATATTCTGAATCAGGTAGAAGAATTTGTGTACCTGAGAAGTATGTTTACTATGGATGGAAAGACCGAGAAAGATATTGAAAGGCGGGTGAGTGCCGGGAACAGGGTGACCGGTGCACTGAAATCTACTTTAGCAAACAAATATTTATCGCAGGAGGCTAAACTAGCAGTTCACAACGGAGTTCTAGTGCCAACTCTAATATACGGGAGCGAAGTATGGAATTGGAAAAATGATGATGAAAGTAGATTGAGTGTTGAATTGTTCCTTTATCCTTCTTCTTTCCTTCCCATCCCCTTTCCTCTCTTCAAAGTATAGTGTTAAATTTTTTTTTCTCGTTAATCTTTGCTTTTAATTTTTGTATAAAATTGCAAGATTCAAATGTCCATGTATTTATAATTTTCTCAAAGTAAACGGTTTGGGTAGGTAGGAAGAAATTCCCCTAAGGCAATATGCCCGCCCTTATATGTATATTTATTGTATATGTTTATGAAGTGTCAAATAAATAAATGCTGTCGAAATGCAATCCCTCAGGCGAATGTGTGGTAAAACGATGTATGATAGGTGCCAAATGTCGAGATCCGTGAAGTGTGTAAGGCCGAGACATGCATTATCGACAGAATCAAGAAAGGGGTGCTGCGTCGGTTTGGACAAGTAGAACGAAAGGACAGCGAAAGAACGGCTAAACGCATCTACGATGCGAAAGTTCATGGATGCAGAAAACGAGGAAGACCGAGAAAGACATGGCACGATCAAGTCCAGCAAATACTTGAAAATGGACATGTCAAAAACAGGAATAATCGACGTGCGTGCATGAGAAGATGTATGAATGTAGAGGAAGCTAAGTCTGTATGCAAAGATAGTGATATGGCGTTTAATCCTCTCTGCCTACCCCTACGGGGAAACGGCGTGATGGTTTGTTTGTTAATCGAGTGATTTTACAGAACATGAAACGTAGTTAAGTTAATTATAAATCAATTAATCGGCTGATTTAAGCTAACTCTGTACGCAGGGCTCTCAAACAGCACTCGGAAAAAAAACAAGATGGTGCTTTTTACGCAAATTACCCGTTTCCTTTGCCAAATCTCCATCGAGGAATAAATCCGAATTTAACTAACTACTGTACTGTCATTATTTCAACTTGTCTCTAATTATAGCTATTGTGAAAGATGTTTAATCGACACACCTGTAATTAATGTTCGGCAAATAAGTATACCCCTTAAATAACAAGTCTTTACTGTATTGCCAGGTTGGGCATATGAAATCGAATCAGCTTTATTTCGAAAATAAAGAGAATGCTATTTAGAGTCAAAAGTGATGGTATAATAATATACAAACATGGAGCTTTAATGTTTACTTATAAAAAAACAATCTGAACCCAAGAGCTTCTTGCCACATTATTATCGCGTGTGTATACAAACGTGTATGTTATAATCAGGAATTGCCACTGTCACGTCACTATGGTTGCATCGTCTGCGCGGCATGTGATGTTAACGACCTTATCTCCCTTAGTCCTAGATTTACCACTTCCTGCATTCTTGAAAGCGTTTTTTAGCGTGCAATATTTAGTTATACGATGTCAAACTTGCTTTGTTTGTTCTAAATATGTGCTTAAAAATAAAATCAATGAATTCCCTAATTAAGCCATAGTAACTCCTGTGAATGTTATTAATACTATAAGCTAAATAAGTTTTCAAAATATTTTACTGTATCGTATTTGCATCTCTTTGATTCTTTTCGACAATTATGTAATTACTCTTCTCGTCACGAGTTGTCGTCGGTGAGCTGTGCTAAAATTAAAAAGTGGAACCTTGTAGGTGTCAAAATAAATTAAACGTAGAAAAAATGGCTTCCCGTAAATCAATAAAATACATAATAATTTGATTGGTTCGTGACATTTCAAAATTGAGTTTTTTCATACATTTTCGAAAATGCATAAGAACACAAATATTTATTTAAAAAAATTAATAAAAAAAGAATAATCTGTCACTCAAAAAAATTCTTCCAAAACCACACAGTTATAATATTCTCCCTCGCCCACACGTCATAAAAAAACGTTTTTTCTTTACCGCGCGTTCAGTGTAAAATTGCATTGCTTTTCACCTTTCGTTTTAGAATATTTTTATTGTTTTATTTTATTATTCAAGCAGGCAACTTCAGCCTGTCTCAATAATTATTATTTTATTGTTATGATGCTATTTTTGGCATCCGTCGCCTGTCAATCAAAACAGAATCGCCCGTCTGATGACGTAAGACATAACGCCGTCTACCAGGACTGCAGAAAATACCGGGAGGTGCACGCTACGAGTAATTGTACCTACAGCCTCACAGTACCTAGCTCCATACATCGCACAGATTTGTATACGTATCTACACGCACACAGACAGATCGTACGGCTACCTTCAGTTCTCACGCCCGCGCGCGCCACTTTCGTACTTGGATGCACTGCTTGCGTGTGTGTGTCGATCAATGACGCTACGTACACGCTTTATGTCTGTGTTAGGCAGATATGGGAGGGGGGAGGGGATGCATTACACTAAGGATGTCCAAAATATTATTTTCACTTAAAAAACGACACAAATTTCATTAAAAAACATACAAATTTTAATGTTTTATTTTTATTTAACTTTTTGTACATAATGTTTTTTGTACATTGGCGGGCTTATTGCCAAATGGCGATTTCTTCCAACCAACTAATAAAATAACAGTTTTATTTTTATGATTCAAGTTACAAAACATATTCAATATAAAATAAAGATTAAAAAGCTAAAGATAAAAATAGAAATAAACGTATTTGTTTATAAATTACCTTAAATCAATACTATGACTCAATGGGAAAAAGGAAAATAAGAGGAAAGGAGGAGAGATTAAGGAAGAGAAAAGATATGTTTTTTCCGACGTGATTTAAACAGAGATACTGTAGTAACATCTTGATGGTGGATGGGAGATGATTCCACAGTCGAGCCGCATGGACACTGTGAGTTAGAGAAGAAAGAGGAATTGTGGATGGGTATTGAGAGAGTGCTTTGAGAATTAGAATGAAGAGGATGAACTGATAAGCGTTGAAATTTTTCACGCAGGTATATAGGAGCGTTAGGGCTACGAATTACATTGAACAGAAGTGAGAGGGGGTGATAGTCTCCTCGCTGTCTAATTTTGAGACATTTTAGTTGTCTACGATAATCGGAAATGTGGTCATATTTCCTAAGACCAAAAATGTACCTTATGCATGTATTCTGAAGTCGTTCAAGTTTATCGTGCTCACAGCTTAAATCAGTCATGGAAACATCAGCGTAATCTAGAATGGGTAAGAATTTTTTCAACCTTCTAAGTGAGTGTCGACTGAAAAATATTTTGGGCTTATTACCAGATAGATGACCAGATTTCAAGGTTTCCTCTTCGCCTCATAATTTGCACTGTTATTATATAACTTCCAGTTATTTACGTCGTGTAGTCAAAATCATACGAAACTCGTTTTAGTTTCAACTAAAATTTCACATGGGTCTAACTAACATTTTAACACATTACTACAAAAAAGGCGAACACTTCAGAGAAAAACATATGGTCGTCTAGGCGTTAACAGAGCTGATGATCTGTCATTCCTGGTTTTAACTGGCCACTTTACGAGCTATTTAACATTCACCATTATGCCCATGTTTGAAAATGAATATTTCTTCCATTTTTCCATCTACAATGAAAGCACCCACCCCTTTCCCAAAACTGTTAATAAAGACTTGTGTATTTCTGCAGTTTCGCATATTCACTATATTTTTTTGGATTTTTATTAATGATCCGGTCTTTCGACCAAGAAAACAATATAATTATGAAACGTATCACGTAAATTCCATATTAAATGTATGAATAAAATCAAATTGTGCAGGTGAAAAAGCCGATAAACGAAGAAGACGAATAAAATCAAAAGAACTTTCCACGTTTGAAATTTCTCCGTGTGGCACTCCTGTCCCCGGTGTCCGGGCGGCACGGTCGGTGGGTGGCGGGATGGGGAGGTGCCTCCCAGTACTAGGCGCCCTCGCACCGCCCGCCACCTTCTCGGCGAGCTGTGCTCCTGGTATCTCGCCGGGCTCCGAGCGCTGACGTAACGGAAAGGGAGGGAAGCTTGTCGCCATCTTGTTTTGTGACAGCTACGAAAACATAGTATAAATAGGTACTTCTTAGTCTGAACCTCGTGGTGCGTAGGGCACTGCATTTAAACGCCAATTTTGAGTTAGCGATTACATTTGTTAGGAATTCTCACGACACTGAAAAAAGACCCTCTTGGCAAACACATTTGCTTATAATGTATACAAGTACCATTGAAATAAAATACAACTAAAGAAAATTAAAGCTAGGACAAAAAAATACATGTTTCATGTTTATAATTTAATTTCGCACCATAGAAATGTTTTCCCTTTAACTACAGTAATGTTCAGGGCCAAGGTCTTCAAGGACTGAATTACTATTTATATTTTGCCTGCTTCGGGGTGTAGCAATATTTAAAAAATATGCATTATAAGCGCTAAGATTTTTTTAATGTTTTTTAATTTTTTAATTACTTTCGTGTGACGTCAAAAGTTCTCTTTAGTGAGTTTCTGGCGAATGGGTTTCCCGTAAACCGAAAATATATCACAACACTATCATTATTTGATTTTGAAGAACTAATAAATGACATTCAAAGTAATTCGTTTTTTTTTCATACATTTTTAAGAAATCTCACCTTACAGTTTCATGCTCTAATTTTTACCGCTCGTAAGAAACCATTTTTTATACCCAATGTTAACCACTAAACTCCCTCGTTATAAGCTTGTAGCGATATTATATCCTTGTATAGCGTGTTACAAATGACAATATTGTCCAAGTGTAGATAATACTGCACTATTCAACAACCAGAATAAATTATTACCTCCTAAATGTCGTGCACACATCTCATGAGAACTAAAGGCCGTTACCAAACGAGAACTAAGTTGTATTGTATAGAAAAGCGTTCGTTGTTTTTGTTCTCCGATTATTCACTATACCTTTCTCCGCTTTCAAAACCGTCACATTGTAAATATCGGTTCTAAACTGATTCAAATATGTTACTCTTTAGTCGAAAGAATTCGGTTGACAGCCTCTTCGCACGTCGCGCGTCATTTCTGCAATATTGGAAAGAAAATTTCCATTAGGTACCGTTACCGCCAGGTTATATCCAAATAAGTAAAAAGAATACTCTAAAAGGCAAACAGTATCAGTCAAATCCTCTCTAACAGTAAGTTTTAGTCTCTTGTAAGTTCCTCTGTTTTTTCAGTATGCGATTTCGCAAAAATCCTACTTTAGTTAGCACAGTTAAAAATTAATAAAAATATTTAATACCTGCGCAATTCGGTACTTAGAAAATCAAAAAAGAAAAACTTCTATGCAATATTCTATCAATTTTAAAGGCGACGGAATTCCACCCAACAAAAAAAAATTGGTTGTTCAAAAAATTTCAAATTCAAAATAAGTTTAAAAAATTCTTTCCAAATTTCCTAGAAAAACGAACAATCGGATTGATATGCTTTTTCAGTTTTAAATTCCTCTCGCAAGAATGCGGAAAATGTTAGTATTAGGAGTACATGATCGTTCATGGGTGTCGTCCATTGTTAGTGTGGATCCGAATGCTCGCGGTAAATCAGAACAAATTACCCGCCACACGAAGACCGCCTACAAAATATAAATATATCTCGGATTTACCACTATTCTGTTATGCTCTCCCGGTAGCAGTCATGGTGGGAATACGTGCAATGGGCGTGTCGTAAGTTTTATGGCGATAAAACATTTCAAATGGCTTTATTTTCCCGAGGCGGGGAGAAACGATTTTTAAACAATCACTACCGGTCATGTCGGAACCTTTAGGAACCCTAGTATTGCATGGTTGACCAACGGGCTAAGAACTCTGTCACAAAGCGAGCATTTTAAACTAGGTCGTTATTTTTTAAATAATATCATCGCAAGAATTTGGAAGATTTTCAAACTATTAGATATTTTTGCACTATACGGCGGAAAAAAACTGGCGTAAATGCCTAATTGCCTTATATCCTTTATTGTCCCTGTTTGTCTTTGCTACATAGTTTTCTGTTCTCTTTATCAGTCTTGTAAATATGATATGTTGCTTTGTATAACTGTAATAATCGGCTTAGGCCGTATATGTAATAAATATTCCAATTTGACAAGACACAATATTGTCCGCGGCTTTGACGAAATTCTGTGGGTGATGGAGAAATTCCGAATACATTTGGAAACAGGATAAAAAAAACTGGATTAAGCGCACCCATTGGTACTTGTCAGACAACAATCATGTTTACCAAATACAAATATTGAAACTGGATAATATTTTATCAATTACACGTTTAAATAATATTGTGTCTACCTCTTAGAGTAATAACCTAATGGAAGAACAACCATTCTATGAGTATTGACCACGAAGTTAGCTACAGATTACAGTAATACAACGGGCCGTAAGTACTTGGGTTGAGAATTTCAAGGGTAAACCGAAACCATCCATTATGCGTTTGTTGTTAAACTGAAACCGAACCAACACTTTGGAACGCCTTTGTTCCATGCAATAAAGCTTAAGGGCTTTTCTAGAGAATTATTACTCTGGCTACATAGTGTTTTCACCATAATAATAATGTTTTGTTTCCATATTAAATAATAAAATCTGCAAGTAATTACTAATGATTACTTTAATGTATACGCGTACATCTAAAACAAAAGAAATATAAAGCGGATGGATTGACGATTGCTAAGCAAGTTTCACACGCCGATGTTCAAACCTGCCCCGTGTTATTGTTTGAATGTGTATTTTATTCAATGTAAAACGCGTCTAAAATATGTTCATTTTCATTGAACTCTGGTAATGAGTTATTCATCTGTTATATCAAATGATGTGAATGTTTAATTATTGTAATAACATCGAGATAACTAGTCGAATGCGTGGGAAATCGATATACATACGAAAGGTCACGAATGCTGAATTATTAAATTTGAGATAGGTATGTTAAAAAAGAAAGCGCCACTAAAATAGTCTGGTGAAGGGTGGTTAACAAATCTCATATCCGTGGCGGAGTGAATGGTAACGTTGGCGAGGTCGGCCGAAAAAGACGTAGCATGATGGCGAATGAAACCCTCAAATCTAGTTATGCCAAGAACTTGTAAAAGAGACCTGAAATCAGTGCGTCATAAACAGGTTTTAAGTGCTTGAAGTAGTTAAATCGGGATGTTTGGTTCATCTGACGGCATTTCGAAATGAATTTGCCGATTAAATAATATTAAATATTTGCCGGTTTTCTGTGGTTGTCTTCGAAAAGCAAATGCGGAGAAATAGCTAAAAATGGCCACAGCCGGGGATCCCACCCAGCGAAAATATGAATATTTGTATTAAAATTTAAATGTTCGTTGGTAACGTGTAATTAAATATGTTTCGAAAAATGAATCAAACAAATATACACAATTTTTGTAGAGAAAATTCGATTTTTCTTTATTGGCAATTGGAAAATCGCGACCAGATTCTCGGACAATAGTTAAAACGAACAATGTAAAAAATAAAGCCACTCCCATCCAAAAGAGCTCATAAAAAATTATCGTCTAATTTCATAATTTTCCATTCTAATTTGTCATCTTCTATTGATCCACCGTTTCTTTTGTATTTTTTAAAAGTGTATTGTTGTTTTTCGTTACTCGTGGAGAGTTCTCAGTAACTCCTTCAACGGAGATATCTAAGCTTGCTTCTAATATCCTCACTAAATGTGAAGAAGAACTCCCTGAAGTTCTGACATCCATGGAAAATGTATTAAATAATAAATTTAATTAGAAAATTAACAAGAGCAAAACCAAAGAAATGACTGGCCCGTTATGAGCATCGAATGAATATAAAAATGTAAGGAGCAACTCTGAAAATCACAAAAGAGTTTGTGCACCTTGGAAGCAGGATCACCTGGAATAAGAGAACAAAAAGAGAAGTCGACTGCCGCATACACAAGCAAGGCTTGCGTTAGACAAAATATCGAAGATTTTTGAGTCGAATAATATAAATGGAAAACTCCGCAAGCAACTTGTCTTGTATGGAGCATATTGATGTACGGTTGTGAGACATGGTGCCCTACCGAAAGAGATTAAAAAGACTAGAGGCCTTCGAAATGTGATGCCACAGAAAAATATTAGGCATTTCCTGGAGAGACCACATCACTAATGACGAGGTTCTCGTGGAATCTAAGAAGGGAGGCACCTAATCAGAGAGGCGAGCCCAATGGATCGGCCACATTATACGCTACGAGGGTCCCCTGCATGACATCATTGAGAGAATGGTAGAGGGGACAAATTACAGAGGACGGAGAATATTTGGAGCAAGTGTGCGAAGATTTAAACTGCGCCTCATATGTCGAGCTGAAAAGGGGAGCAGAGAATAGAGACCAATGGAGGACGAGATGCAGGACTTTGCTGCAAACCAATCCGCAGGATTGAGACTGCGGAGAAGACCCTCACATGTTCCTTACTAATTGTTTTAAATGAAGCATCAATTTTCACGAAAAAACAGCGAGAATTTATACAAGTCCGTAATAAGGAAATTGTCGATGCTTTAAGAAAATTTCTAAATAATTATTATTCGTATATAATATTTTAATGTCTCGCTTGTGTAAACTCGCTTCGATCCAAGTTTGAAAATACTTTCATTTCACTTATGTTTTAATTGTTATTTTTGATGTATTGCGAAATTATAGTATTCAAAATGCCCGTCAGACCAACTGCGCACAGCGCGCAGCGGCTCAAACGATTATCCATAATCACTTATTCAATAAAAGACTTTCGTTGCGTAATGTAATTTGAATCTTGACATGTGCGAAATCTTCAGACCGCTGCTCGATGGGCCAATATTTTAATATATCTTTTATATATTTATTTATTTAAAGTGTACATATTTGGTGACTGAATGGTTCTTTACAGTTTGCCAGAATTCAATCTGACTTCAAAATTTACTTTTTTCTCTCTAAAATATAACAACAGAGAAGAAGAACATTTTAGAGAACGTAATATAGAAGTCTAGGCATCTACATGGCTCACGACCTGTCATTGGCTGGTCTAAGTGGCCGCTTTACACACTTTGTAACATTCGCCATTCTGCTCATATTTGAACATCTAATTCCTTCAATTCTTTCATCTGTTGATGTTTGTGAAGTTAAAGAGCTGAAGCCTTAATTTATGCGGGTGAGATTTATCGAATTGAATTATTTCACCTTTATACTAGGCAACGCCTGAAATTATTTTTTTTTAAATTTCTTTACTTCTTCATGGACCAGGTGGATTTATCAACAATATTTTGAGTTTGTCCAAATTTTTGAAAACAAGAACTGTATTCAACTCTCTGGGAGGCTGTTTACATTAACATATTATTACAACAGAGATGAAGATCATTTTAGAGAAGGTAATATAGAAGTCTAGGCATCTACAGGGCTTACGACCTGTCATTATTTATTGTCATAATTCTCTTTCCGCACCTAATGGTGCATAGGGCACTGCATCGGTACACCAAACGTCACGTATCACGATCATTTTTGTTACCCGACGGTAAGATGATCAGACTTACGCTTCAGGTACCAGTCCAGGGAGGTACTAGACCCGTCGGTACAAACCGACGACTCGCTTCGTAATCGCTCGGGAAAATTTATCCTCAACTATGACGTCATAATGAAGGTATGTAACTTTAATGCGTAGATATTTGTACCATGACGTACGCTTCCTCTTGTAAGATACCGATGTACCTACCCAAATCTTGAAGGTGGGGGTCGGTAGTGAATCCTTATAATCGCTCGAGATAATTTAACTTCAATTAAACCGAAATGACGAAGGTATGACGTCCTCAGCTTCCCATCATAATCGCGGCCCAGTAGCTCAATCACAAATAACTGACGACGTGCTTAAAAACATGCTAAGCATTTGAGCGATCACAATAAACAATAATAAAAATGCCTAAGTTATCGCAGTCATAAGTCAACGCTCGTGTCGATTTGTTTTTTTATTTCCTCGTAAATAAATACAGTTAATTGGCGAAAAATTGACGTTTACTATAAAAATTAATACAATATATTGCATTTGCAAAATAGTAAGGTGTATCTAATACAAAAAAGTGAAAATTAAATTACAATTACTATGGCGACAGCTTTTCTTGATATTTGGCTGGCCAACCGCAGGCTAAATGCAATAAATAGCGTGATAAATAATTGAAAATAGCAGTTTTGGAATATTTTCCATGTTTACACCGGTGAAATTCAAATATGTGATTGCGCAGCAGGATTATACGCCGCGAACGTAAATACTTTGACATTTAATATTAGGTGTTCACGGATGTTCCATTGTGATCGCGAATGCGATAAACGACACATAGCTTATTAGCACATCGATAGTTTTTTGTGATTGAGCTACTGGAGCAGATTTATGACGAACATAGAAATTCCACTGTACAGTAAAAAAGTAAGTCTCGGCATTAGCAAGAGATTCAGATCATGGGCAAACATTTTAATGTGGTAAATGCTACAATATATAAAGTGAACTGATGAAAAGCTGTATGCTTTCCAAATTATCTCATTTTAAATACGTCTCTGTTGAAATAGCAATCATAATTTTTTATTTGATTAATTATTGGTTTTGTCGACACTTTTTTGATTACACGAAAATCGTCGAAAGCGATACTTTTGTTCGATGGCAAAAAAAGCGTAGTCTTCTCTGACGTTTTGTTTTTTTTAGCCGCCCGTCTGTGTCTGTACGACAGAAAAACCGGTTTTTCATAAATTATGACTTAAGAACATTTATATCAGATTATCAAATGTGCCTTCTATGTTAATTTTTATATTGAGATTTTTAATTGCGCCTGATTCACTAACTTCTGCTCGGTATCTTTTGATTTAGTCTTCAATTTATTGCCATATTAAATTTCAGCAGAAACCCTTTCAATGTCGTTAGTCTGATTTGAAAGATTTTTTGAGAGACTTGTATGTATACGTTTCAAAAATATATTTTTGCGTGTTCTATGTCATGACAACACTTCGAAATATAAGAACATGACATGGCCGATACGCATTGCAAACAAGCTTAATTTAATTAAATTTGGATATTTTTTCAAAGCGCCATTGTTGTGAAAATCACATCAAAAGCGCCGTACAAAAAACACCCAAATACTTCTTGGAGCTACAGAGCGCATACGCGGTTGGGGTAGTTTCCCGTTTCCAATAATGCTAGATTACAACACGCCTTGCAGCTACAGAGCTCGCGGACGGTTAGAAATGTTGCCCACATTTACATTTTACAAAAAAGGTTCGTGTTTTAATAAGAATCTAGATTACAACATTTTCTGCTGATGAAATACAGAACACGCGAGCAATTGAAAATCTGGACCGTATTAACAAAATAATTTTATAGCAAATTTTATGTTCTTCACATAAAAGCTAATATCACCGATCATCTTGTTGCAAAGCGCGTGGACGAATGAAATAACCTTAAATACTAAGACGAAATAATCGAGTACTTTCCCGCCTTTAAAGTGGAGCCGGCGTAGGGGGTATTTCTGCCCTTCCCGCCAATAAGCTCCAGTCAGGCAATTCATGTGTTGACTTCATATTTAAGGTGTCACTGGTGATATTCCAAACGCTCTCGCGGCCGTAGAAAACACTTTTATCCCGCGTATTTACATACAAAAATAGTGTTTTCTACGGCCGCGAGAGCGGATCAGAATAGCACCGCAGGTAATTCATCATCATCATCGTTCCCTTTCCGCATCTAATGGTGCATAGGGCACTGCATTGGCACACGAATCTTGATCATTTTTGTTACATGAAGATGCGATGATCAGTATTACGCTTCAGGTACCAGTCCAGGGACTGTGAAATACCCTTTTAATAACAATATTTCACATAAACCATGTCGGGAATCGAACCCGAGACCTCTTGCATGGCAGGCTAACGCGCTGACCATTACACCACGAGGAAGTTCACTTCACCTGCAATCGGCTTATACGGCGGCCTCCGTGGTGTAGTGGTCAAGACGCTTGACTCACGCACGGAAGGTTCCGGGTTCGATTCCCGGTGAGAACACAAAAATTAAAATGTGATTTTTCTCAAGCCTGGGTGCTCTGTGATGTAATTCATCACTGTAATTAGGCCTCCTGGCCTGTTGTGGTGAAAAAAAAAAGTAAAAAATACATGCGTTGATACTATTATTAGCAAAATGACAAATGACCGCTGTAGGTGGTCCAGCGTCCGGCATCCTCTGCCTAGTTATTCCATCTGAGAAAAAGATACATATAATAAACATTTCTTTTTACATGTTTTTGTGATATCTATCTATAAGTTGTACGTAGCATTGAACGGGTTTTTTCAGGTCAAACACGAGAATCCATTTCCTTTTCTGACGTATTTAATGTTATTATTTCATTAGAATGAGTGAATTTGTAAACTTAATAAAAATTGATTTTGATACCCGTGATTATTATTAAAATACGTAAATACAACGACTGTTTGGCGAAATGTCAGCTTTGTACTGAAATGTTCCCAGTCAGTTGGTTAGGCGTTAACGCTAAATCAATTAAATCCGTAACCTCTCCGCTTAGCATGCGATCCTGGTAAATGTAATGATTTTATTAATCAACAAGTTAATTAAATTTCATAAGAAATTAAGTTTTTACGATGATAAAATAATGACCTTCAATTCCATTTTATATCGAGCGCTTGTTAGAATTTGATATCTTGATTCTTTTATTTCAAGCTTTAAACATACAAATATTTCAATTTATCATTGTTGCGGCTACCTTATTTTTTCTATTAAAAAAATATAATAATCTTTTGTTAATAAAAGTCGCTTTGACACAAATTATACTCTTGGCATATCCAACGAAATAAATTGTGGTTCCGTATTAGTATGATTAACTCACGGTCAGAGTTTTATGATTCAAACCCCACCCTACAACTGGATTCCTATATTTTCTACATTTATTTACTAACTGAAAATGGGCCCGAACACAAATAATTTTACCATCAGTATAATAAATATTACAATAGTAAATAAAAAAGTTTCATTTAAGAAGAGTAATTGAATTAATGAACTTAGAATTTTAAAAATGTAACAAATTTTATTTTACATAAAGCGGATATTTTTATGTCATGTAAAATAATATATAATGAGCAAAGTAGCGTTTAAATTTGACTACCCCGGCAACACTAACAAAATGTCCATTTTGTTTTCTTTGACAATCTGACAGATGGAAAAATAATTCAATTTTTAAGTTTGCTACTTTTTTGCTACTTTGCTACATTTGCTACTTACACATAAAATGTGATCCCATCCTGTTTCTTTTTGATCCCAGCAGTATTTCTACATTTTAAAACGACACAACACGGCATAGTTGAATTCAAATCGGGAGTTCCGTACCTTGCGACGTCTACAAAGAAACTAATGGTTCAAAACGTACAACTACTCCTTCGAGAGTAGTTTAGTCGCCTTCTGTTTGATGAGCGTATGCGGTTTATGGACTTAATTATATGACATTTGCCTTAAATAATTAAAACATTAATTCGAATTGATCAAATAAGAAAAATAACTGACGCGTTCGAAAAAGGGTTTATTAATTTTACGGAGACGTTTCGGAAGCGCCGGCGCCATGATCTGATAAAGTCACGCACAGGAGCCGAGAACAGGATGTACTGTCGCCTGTCGCCATTGAATCCTGCTTTAATTGCAGCCGAATTAAATAATTCACTTACTAAATGGTCGGATTTATTTACGACCGACTTATTTAGCATTGACACATTTCTACTCGCATAATTTCTTACAAGAAGAGGTTCCAGGCAATCGTACTTACCTGGTTTAAACAAAATAAAGCCTAATGGACGTTTTTCAGAGACCACTAAATGGCATCTTGTTATCAGATATATTATGCATTATTTTAATGCATATTTGCTTAACCTTTCCTTACTGTCCTAAAAACACCCTCGAGTGACGGTGCCAGCCCTAAAACGATTAAAAATTTAAATATATCATAATTAAAGGAAAAAATTGTTCGGTGGAATAAATTTTTGACACTTTTAATGCGTAGATAAACGTATCGAGGGGTTCAAGACCCGTCGGTATAAACTGACTTACTTACATCAAATCTTGATTGCGGGGGATCTCTAGTATATCTTTGCAGTCGGTCGGGAGAATTTCGTCTTCAACTATGACGTTATACTGAAGCCATATCATTTTAAAGCATAGATATGTGTACCGTTTTGTAAGCTTCGCCTTGTTTCATAACGATGTACCTACTCAAAACTTGAAGGTGGGGGGTCGGTAGTATATCTTTGTAATCGCTAGTGAAAATAATCGAGGCTTAACTAAGTGAACGGGTGTACCGAAGAGCCGGTCGCAGTCCTAATCTGGTGAGACCGATGTATTGGACTCAATTACTGCTGATTTATAACCAATTATATTTAATAAGTAGATGCTCACATAAATAATGAACGACTAACTGAAATTGAACATGTTAAATACTTAGGACTAACAATAGACAGACAATTGACATGGATAATTCATATCAACAATTTAATTAGCAAAGTGGCGACTTTATCGAGTCTATTTTTTAAAATCAAAAACTTTGTTCCAATAAAGGAAAAAAAAAATGTATGAAGCCTATGTAAAAACTAAAATATGTTATATGCAACTACTATGGGGAACAGGATATCAAAATGACATAAACAGACTACAAAGACAGCAAAATAAAATATTAAAGTTAGTATATGACCTTCCCTATCTAACAGCAACTAAAGAACTTTTTGAACAAACAAAACAATTAAATGTAACTGAATTCTTTAAACTAGAATCTTTAAAATTTATTCATAAATTAGCCACTGATGTAATTGTAGACGAAGAATTAAAACTTGAAAAAAACTGTAGTAAACATGAACACAATACGAGAATATCAGAAAAATATCATATACAATCTTTTAAAACGAGAAAAAGACAATCGAGACTTATAAACCATGGGCTGAAATTATACAATAAACTACCAGACAAAACTAAACAAAAGACAACCTGTACAAAAGATGTTAAAAATATTATTATTAACAGTAGAATGTGAATTTTAAAAGTGAAAACATTTTGTTAAATGTATGTAACCCGTAAGGATTTATCAATAAAATTTAAATAAAAAAATTAAAAATAAAAAAATAAAAATACACTAATTAAATTAAAACGTAATCAACCCGTAATGGCCGCCCACGCCTATCGACGGCAGGCCCTTCGTCACAATAACAGTATGTGATATATGTCGCTATGACGCAACTATAGCGCCTAGTTGGTCTAGCTACTGGCTGAAGCTGTACCGCAGCTCGATTGCGGCCGCCTCGTATCAAAGTGATATCACATTATCACAATTATTGTAGCTAAATTCTCACGAGAAAAGATCTAATTACCCACACCCGGATGTGTGTTTGCGTTGTATTGCTCCCAGGCCCGCATCCAGATTTTACCATTTTACTCTAGTTTAATGAGAACATTAACTGACACCCGAAACTGTATTTTTAAAATCATTTCTTGGACTTAACAATAGAAAAACTTAATTGTATCGCAAAACTCCCTTCACGGAAAAAACCCAATGATAAAGTTGAACGGTTTTAAATCTGCGATAGAAATTATTTTACAAAAGCATTATGCAGATTGGATTGGTAGACATGGAAAACTCGGTAAGTAGTTATATACAAATATTTAACAACGTTTAGTTATGAATTTTACATTAGAGCAGAAAGTAGATTAAAAACCTTATTTATTAAAACCTTATTTGTGGGACTAAGGGTTTATATCTATCTATATGCATAAGAGGCAATGTTCGTATGTGTCCTCAATAGATTAAATAACTTCTTCACCGATTTACGTGCGGTTTTTTCCAAAATGTTGAGCTTTGCGCTGGGTATGTTTATAGCTTTTAAAATCTTAAATTAAATTGTAGAAAAAAATATGGAAGATAAATGTTTTATTCATCGACCTACCCGGGTTGCATTCGACTAGAATGCATGAACCAAAAATTGGGAGAATGTCTTATTTTCTTGTATATTTTTTTATTTGATTTTAATGTTTAGAAACAACATTCGTTTTTTATGGATCCCAATCAGATTATTTTTTAAATTCATTATTATTTCTTCCCATTTATTTATTTTTACTTGATTTTTAATAATATTAACTGATATTTAATACATTTGTGAAAATAAGTCTTGCAACGTGTCTCACAGATGACCTTTTAAGCTTATCCAGCTTTTCAACGACGTCCGTTACCCCCGACCTTCTACGTATCTCGGTGTTTCTTATCCGGTCTGAGAGTTTTATATGCAGCGTGGCTCTTTCACGTTTTCTCTGTGCTATTTACTATCTAAGAGAGGAAGTCAATGAATAAAAGTATCTCGGCCGCAACATTTTACTCTCCAGAGATACCCAAACCGCTGAGCATCAGAGGAGACCGGTCTTGGGTGGGCAGCTGACGCGTGCGTTGATGTTTTCGATTTTTTAATATTTTTATGGGAGATGCATTATTTTTGACCTTTTGATTTTTCTGCAGTTAAAT
Organism: Micrasema longulum; assembly: GCF_059751315.1. Lineage (NCBI taxonomy): Eukaryota > Metazoa > Arthropoda > Insecta > Trichoptera > Brachycentridae > Micrasema > Micrasema longulum. The sequence continues at coordinate 244,112 of NW_028277241.1, forward strand.
ACTTTAAATTTTTAGCTAAGTTTTTGGGATCAGGAAGGATATTCTAGAGTGTGCCAATCAAGAACTTCTCAGCATTTGCTCATGTGGAGAGGAAACCACTTCAAACTCTTCAGGAGAAGCCGGCCTGTTGGCAGTAGTCAGCAGTCAACAGGCCTTCCGTTCCACTAGAAGACTGTTCGGCATTTTGTTCCCTCCTTTGGTTTATTTTACCAATTGTCTGCACAATTTTGACCGTGTATGATACTACCTCTCGTGTGAGTTCTTTATTACCTATCGCCGATGGGATGTCGCGTAGATCTTCACCCAGGCTTCTGCATCGCGCCTCCAGCTGTTGTCTCTGAAAGCTGGAAAAGGGGCAATGCATCATTGGGTGAGGGACATATTGAGGAGTTTCACCGTCGCATGGGCAGGTGTCGATCTCGGAGAGTCTCATTCAAATAACGATCGTTCCAGAGTCGAAGGGCCCTTCTTCTTATTTTCCTTTTGGCAGAGATGTTTTCGGTTAGGGAAGCAGTCATTTGGTACTAAGAACATACATAGGTAAAGTTTGTGCCTAGTACTATTACAGAAATTCAAATTAAGTGATTTAAAATAAACCATCTATCTAGCAAGTTGGTGCCATAATTTCAGCAGATTGAAGTGCTAAAAACCGTCACAATACATAGAAAATAAACCTGGATGTGTTTGTTAGAATTGGTTCCACAAATATTAGATGGTCTTGTGGTGTAATGGTCAGCGGATTTGCCTATCATGCGAGAGGTCTCGGGGTCGATTCCCGACATGTTTGATATGAAATATTTATTTGGAAGGTGTTTTTTACACTAGAATATTTCACAGTCCTTTTACTGGTACCTGAAGCGTAAGACTTATCATCTTACCTTCATTTAACAAAAAAATATCAAGATACGCTGCAATTGGTGTACCAATGCAGTGTCCTATGCATCATTAGGTGCGGAAAGGTGACGGAACGATGATGATGATATTAATGAACTCTATCTGCGCATGCGCGGACTTGTAAAATTCTGTACTGAGGACCGCCTTAAAGGAACTAAAGCGTTTACGCAGTTCCATAATCCAGAATCAGACAAAGCGCAGTGTATTTTATGCCAGTTCGCGCATAACTGCGCAGTCGAAAGGTTGTGTGTGGGGTGTGGGGAAATTATTAATGAATGAACATCGACCCATCTTATCTGATTAAAATAACAAAATATTTCATGTTATTTTCAAGATAAGTTAATTTTATTAAATAAAAAGAAAATGCATTCTACTTGTTTCATCCAATATATAGACAATATAGCAAATTTGAAAAAGTTTCTCGACAGCAACATTCCCCGAAGTCTCAAACGCAGAATGCATGACTAATGCGTGCCGGGCTCAGTAGCTCAATCACTATCGACGTACTAAAAACATGCTAAGCATTTGAGCGATCACAATGAACACGCTTAAGTTATCGCAGTCATGAGTCAACGCGTGTGTTATCTCTAAGTCAACGATCGTGTATAATACAATATATTGCATTTACAAAATAGTAAGGAGTATCTAATACTAAAAAAGTGAAAATTTAATTACTACGGTGACTGCTTTTCTTAACTTTGGCTTGCCGACCGCCGGCTAAATGCAATGAATGGCATGATACACAATAAATAAAAATAGCAGTTCTGGAATATGTTCCATATTTACACCGGTGAAATTCAAATATGTGATTGCGCAGCAGGATTATACGTTAAGATTTTGACATTTAATATTATGCGTTTACGGGTGTTGCATTGTGATCGCGAATACGATAAACAACCATGGTGAGAAATTGTCGTCAGGGCGGTTATTAGCACGTCGATAGTTATTTGTGATTGAGCTAATGGGGCAGAAACTTGCACTCAGCAAATCGACTATTAGGAACTTAATACAGCTCTGTAAGTTGCGGAGTACAGATTCCGATTAGTCCCATTATCCGACGCACTACAATCGTTCCCGCAGGAATTACAGCATTTTACAGGCCGTAATCTCTGGAAGTTTTATTTTAGTCTTGTTATCTGTGCCGGTCGCGAGAACTCACGCCAATCCAGCAATAAACTGCACATGAAAGTTGATATTCCATAATTATGTATTTATATTACAAATATTTTATATAAAAAGATTGCAAAAATGTGTTAAACCACATCAACCTCAAACTGAGAAAATTTATGTTCTTAAAGAATATTATAACTGTCCATTATTTACTATAGGAGCAAAAATTCATTAGCATTTTCTTGTTTACCAACGAAAAGGCCATGCCTTTGTGGGATTTTTTTGTTTACTATTTTTCTGTTAAAATGTATTTCATTGATATGTAATTATGCTTTATTTTTTTTATACTCTGATTTTTTATTATATTTATTGTAAAAAAACAAAATAATTTAAATATATTTTAAAAAAAAAAAGCTTAAAAGAGCTCTTTTCAACAGAGGGAATAGTTGTGAAAATGTGGATGGTTTAACATAGGCTGAATGGTGAATGTTATACAGTGTGTAAAGTGGCCGCTTGAACCATACAATGTCAGGACATAAGCCCTGTAAATGCCCAGACTTCTATATTCCCTTCTCAAAAATGTTTTCCCTCTCCGTTGCGACAAATATAGAAAAAAAATCTATACATAACATTTACGCCATGAAATCATTAGTACAAACGGCTAACCTTTAAGAATTGGTCGAGCGCGCGCCGTGCCCACCCAAGCCCAAATTTTGACCCCCCACGTGCAGCGCTGTAGCGTCACCTCGCAACGTCCCCTCCGTTCGCAAAAATGTTTTCTTACTCTGTTGCAACAAATTTAGATCTAAATAACTTACACTTCTTGACATTAACGAGAGATCTGCTAAACGCAGGAAGATCCAGCCTAAGAGACTCTAAGTTCCTGGAAGAGTTAACTAGTCTACATATTCTTGACATTGGGGAATTAAAGCCATAGTTAGATTAGGAAGATTTGACATGCAGAAGATTATTGTTTCTAGTGCCACGGTAGATAACATGGAAGAAGATTGTTTTTAGCAGAAAAGGGACATCACTTATTCAGTATTTTAAAAATACCTATACATAAGGTCATTCTCCAATAAAGACATTTGTAAAAAACATAAGTAGTTTTAATAGCTTATTCTTGCTCAAAATATTGTGATCAATGTGAAATTTAAATAACAGAGACCATTCGTATTGAGTGTTTAGGTAAGAAACAGGAAAAAATGGTCTTTAGACCTTTCGAAAGTCCTCGATTCAAGGAATGTCCTTAATCCGTTCAGCGGAGCGCACATTCCGTGTATCTGACATGAGATTAGTACTGACAGATAATGCCTTGTGCTGGTCATACATCGACGTCGTATGTCGTTAAACCAGTGTGTTACAGCATTTGAAGCGAGATCCAGAAAAGGTATTTTACCTGTAACTGTACCCTACTGTAACCATACGATTAAAATTATATTCATGTTTAGTAATTATTTTTTAAATAGTAATAAAATTTCTTGGTTAAGTTTTACTTTGTTTTATTTCGCAAACGAGTACTCAGGGGGATAATACGTAGACTGTTATATATACAGGTGTTCTTTAAACCTCGTCACATCCGAAACCACGGTGATCAGTATGAGCAAGAAGACATATTGGCGCATTAAAATACTTTTTTAGAACGAATAAAAATTTAAAAAATAAAATATCATAAAACGCAAATGGTTGCTTACTTCTGTAGGGATGAAACGAGGGGGGAAGGGGGGAGTCTGACACTGCACCGCGCTCCCCTCACTTCTCCCCTGCAGAAGCAAGCAACTATTTTTTTAATTTTTTTTTTTTTTTTAATTTTTTTTTTTTTTTTTTAATATGCTAATATGTCTTCTTGCCCATACTGATCATTGTGGTTTCGGATGTGACAGGGTTTAAAGAACACCCTGTATATGTTGCCGACAAATAGTTAAATCAGCCACTGAACTGAACGTCAAGGCTGTTCAAGTCAATTTAATTCATTTATTGACTAATTTTTGCTTCGCGATTAAACGTCAAATAATATGAACATGTGAAATCAAACATGATGATTTCCATTTAGAACATTATTGCCACCTTGAGAATCATCCAAAACCTTAATTTTGGTTGAATCGACCAAACCATATTATTTCAGTTTTTGAAGCAGTTTTATACACCATTTGACGTAATCATCAGTGTGGCCATTATATGAAGCAAAGTGTCGACGCATTTAGAAAATAAAAATCTTCAGAATACCACCCCAGGTACTACGTTTAGAATGTCATGAAAGCGTGTGAAAACCACAAGGATAAAGATTGTAAAAAGAATTATGTAACTTTTCATCAGTAAATATTTTTTGTTCACGGGTGATTAATAAAGCTAAAAATGAATTACATTTATATAAAATTGACACTTTTTGTAAACGTCAAACTACGCCTAGCGGCGCAGTTGCGAAGCTCTTCTTAATTACAGGGTTGCACTGATAGAAATACATTTTAAAAATTGAATAAATGTAAGTAATTATCACTTTTGCGTGCCCTAAAATCTATTGAAAAGAATAAAAGAAAAATGGTTATAATTTATAAGGAATTTCAGCAAAGAATCTGATTGGGATCCACAAAAATCGAATGTTAATTGTAAATACCAAAATACATATTTTTATTTGTACCAAAAATGAGTATCGTCCAATTTTGGGTAGTTTTATACATTCTCGTTAGATAAAGCTCAATCACAGATGACGTGCTTAAAAACATGCTAAGCATTTGAGCGATCACTTTGAACAATAATGAACATGCTTAAGTTATCGCAGTCATAAGTCACCGTGTGTGTAATCTCTTAGTCAACGCTCCTGTCAGTTTGTTTTTTGTGTTTCTCGTAAGTACATACAGTTCGCTGGCGAAAAATCGGCGTTTACTATAAAAAATAATACAATATAGGTATGCAATCAAATGCCTTTTTTGTAAGATTTCATTAGCTAAGAGGTGTTAGTAATAAATTTAATCATATGCATTCGTGAGATCATTCGCTAATTATTTCTTAATGTCAAATAAGCTGATTCTTATCTAAATAACAGTAGTTTATTGCTTTGCTAAAATAATATGTTACAACATCGACCAATTAGTACATAGACGCGTCCTATAGAGCAAAATGTTTTTTTTAAGTAGTACACGAAAACGTATCCGTAGTTAATGAGTTTGTTTATTTAAACAAGTAGCTCAATCACAAAAAACTACTATCGACGTGCTAATTAGCGACGCGATAACAATTTCTCATCATGGTTGTTTATCGTATTCGCGACCACAATGCAACATCCATGAACACCTATAGTCCTTAAAATGTAACATGATTAGTCACGTTAACGTCAAAGTAGTTATTTATGTTGAGACACGAAAAATCATTTGTATCTGGCTTGTTAATTAATTTTTCTAATACAATGCTTGAAATATAAATCGGCATTAAAACTAAAATAAACCTAATTATTAACGACGCTCTTACAAGGTTACATCATTTTGCAAAAACCTTAGAGATGGGACAAATTGATCGAATAAAAAAATAAATAATTTGATACCGTTCATGAAAAAAGTATAAATGTCTCATTTTTTGTTGAATAATTGTATCAAACACACTATAACTGGCTTGTTTTTGCGTTTTTTATATCAATTTTCGGAAACAGAGTTTCATGATTGCATGAAATAACTGATAAAATCTATTTGATCAGTGATCAGTAATTTCCCATCACTAATGAAATTAGTTTGATAGCTGTCATTCTAATCAAGCTATATTTTAAGGACTATAATATTATTTGTCAAATTATTTATGTTTCGCGACGTATATTCCTGCTGCGCTACTACTACTACTACCATCACGCCATTTCCCCGTAGGGGTAGGCAGAAAGAATGGACCGCCACACACGTCTATCCTGGCATACAATCCTAGCCTCTTCCACATTCATACATCTTGTCATACATGCCCTTCGGTTCTGTCTGCTTTTGACATGACCAGACTTAAGATTTTGGTTTATCTGATCATGCCACGTCTTCCTTGGTCGTCCTCGTCTAACGTTGCCGTTCATTTTTGCCATATATACTTGTTTTACCATTCTCTCGTCGTCCATTCGTTCTACGTGACCAAACCATTTCCTGCTGCGCGATCACTCAATTTGGACAAACTCAAAATATTGTTGATAAATTATCTGTTGTAATATGTTAATATAAACAGCTCCCCAGGGAGTTGAATCCAGTCCTTGTCTACAAAAATTTGGACAAACTCAAAATATTGTTGACATATTTATATGTTTAAACTTAAATGTATTTAACATATTACAACAGAGATGAAGAACATTTAAGAGAAGGTAACATAGAAGTCCAGGCATCTACAGGGCTTATGACCTGTCAATGGCTGGTTTAAGTGGCCACTTTACACACTGTGTTACATTCACCATTCTGCCTATATTTGACCATCTATATTCCTTCAATTTTATTTAATATGTAATATATTTTCTTTACTAATTTTGTATACTTTGTGTAAATCTGTTATTTGTTCTGAGTTTATACACTATATCTGTTTGTTTACTATAAATATATATGTAGAACTGTTGATTCCCCAAATAAAATAAAATACATTGAAGTGCCTTATAGTTTTATGACTTATGTCTACCGTTAGTTAACATTCACTACCGAGCCCAGTGCTTGCCTAAAATCGTTTCACGATCACTGTTAATACACAGGACATATTATTAAGGTATGTTTCCATCCACTGAGCACACGAGGGATATTTTGTATGTATATATTATTATAATGTTCCCCTCGTGTGACGTCACGCGACAGCTGCAAACATTATAATGCTCGGTAACGTTCGACGGTGTATGGGATGAGTGGATAATGCCGCGTGTAAATAAAAGCCCGAAGGCAGTTTTTTTTACATTTTTTGTGTTCTGTGCTCCTGGCAATCGAAATGGTATTTTCATTATATGTTTTGGTATTTCAAACTATTTTAAAATAAAATCAAATAAATAAGTAGATTCGAATCACTGTTCTTTTAATATATTTTTTATTAGTTAAACATAAAATACTTAATTGCCATTCTTACTAGTTCTTTGCTCGATGTATTATTATTGTGTTATTTAAAATTATTTTTATTGTTAACTTTTTGAAATCATTCTTATGTTGTTGAAATTCCACTTATCAATGCATTTTGAAGCTACAAGACTTTTTGTGATGTTAGCTATCATATTATATTTATCATATTTTGTAAATGTTATCAACTATCAAATATCTAAATTTAGTAAATGGGGTCTAGAATTTCAACCGTCCATGCGCTCAGTAGTTGCAAGACTTGTTGTTATCTTACTTCTATTTTTATAAATTTGCTTTTTATTTCGTTTTTAAAATATCGCTTAAACTTTAAACTTCACTGTTAAATAAAAAAAAATGCAAATAGGGGCTAGATTTCTTACTGTCCATGCGCTCTGTAGCTGCAAGACGTGCTGTTATCTAGCTCCTATATATCATAATTGGGGACGAGGAACTAGAATCCCAACCGTCCATGCGCTCTGTATCTGCAAGACGTGCTGAGATATTTTTTTATTGTACATCGCCCTTGAGGTGATTTTATCAAAAATGGCGCTACATAAATTATCCAAACATATATATATATATATAGTACATATTATCATACTCCCAGAAGTTATTGAAAAAACTCATTTGGGACTTAACTATAAAAAAAATCATTTTTGTGACAATACATAATATCGTGAATAGTGAATACATCCGAAATATTTTATTTAAATTATTTATTGACAATTCTTGATGGAATTCCATTGTAATGATGTAATAACTTATATTTACATATAATTTATTAATTTAATAATACTTGGTACACTTCCACTTATTTATTTGAACAATTAGCGCTTTCACCCTCTAATGGGCATCTTCAGACTGGTAAGTATTTTTAAATTAATAACTTATATGTAAATATAAGTTATTATATCATTACATCCGAAATAGTAAATATGAAACACAGTACTTTACACCATCTATATAAATTACATTAATAACTATCACTATTTAAAAGATATAAGTAACATTTTGTTAATTGTTGCACTTTTAGATTTGCTATTCGACTTTTCGTGTTTTAGCTCATCGGACAGTTTATTGAATTTGGAAAAGGCAATATTTTCCAGAGACCTTTTGCTGAACTTCGTTGAGCGAAACTGACTGCGTTTGATTTAAATTATTTAGATGATTACCGAGTACTTTTTAATTTTTTTTATTGATTATGGCTTTTACCATTTTTGGTAATAGCCGAAAACATACCATATTTACAAATGTAAAATGGCACCAAAACGAAAACAAGGCAGAAAAACGGATAAAACCTTAAACAACTTTAAAATGCATGGATCTTAAAATTAGAATTCCATAAATTAGATACAAAACGAAAATTGCAATAATAGCATTATTATGAAAAAAACCCAAAACCTTGACATTACTTATTTTACAACAAAAAATATACAATGGATACTTATTTGACATAGGTTTACTATTCTAGATAATTTATAAATACGCCCAACGGGTATTTTTATGGACACATTTATACATAGAAAATTATTATAAAAAAGTAGAAAGACTCAATGGTTTATAGTAAACTTTGTGTGAGTGGAAGCGGGAGAGAGGTGTTTATAATTGATTTTGATTCAGTGATCGTTTGAAAGAAGACAACTTGTTATCAGAGAAATCCAGACTGGTATGTTTGTTAGCAGACATAAGAATTCTGGGCATAGAGGAATGAAAACCATGAACTACTGAGCTCAATAAAATTAAATATCCCGACTAGAAACCTCAGACAAAACTTACTCTTTCATACCAATAACCATAGAACTAACTATGGTTTTCATTCCCTTGTGCCCAGAATTCTTGGGTCTGCCAACAAACATACCAGTCTTGATTTCTTTGATAACAAGTTGTCTTATTTCAAACGATCACTGAATCAAATTAAATTATTAACACCTCTCTCCCGCTTCCACTCCCACCAAGTCTACTATATACCACTGTGTCTTTCTACATTCCTTAAAAATAATTTTCTATCTATTAATACGTCCTTCAAAATGCGCATTCGGCGTATATATAAATAAATAAAAATTATAAGGTATTGGGAATGAAATGAAACTCACTTTTATCAATATGTATTATTTAGGTATATGAGTTTATAAATTATATTTCTTCAAGAATTCAAAGTCAGTTCAGTACTTGTAATTTGTAGCAAGCGAAGAACCACAATCATAGCATAAAGTGACGGTTATTCTGACGTGCGCGCGCAAGTTACAAATTTATTCCAAGTGTCGATATTATAACGTCCCGTATGTACGCGTATGGTAGGTTTTTTTAACAGGCAGTTTGTATATGAGGGTAAATTAATAACAAGGTTGACAGGGGTCTCGCGGTCTTCAGCCTTTAACCTTTTTAAACAGTAATAAAAAACGGAAAATTACCTAAAAATACATAGAAAAAGCCAATTAGATACATTTGCAAATATAACGGGTTGCGGTTTACGGATCAGAGGTCTGTTTTTTTTAAGTACAGGTAACCTTCCCAGAACACTGCAGATAGGTTCCCATAAAATATCGTGTTATGCGAAATGTTGATTTATGAGACTCAAAACTAGTACAAAAAAAAGGTTGCGTCCAAAAAATTCAAAACAGAAAATAAAGAAGATCAGTGATAAAAAAAAATAAGAGCATTAATTGTACGGCGAAGTTTCTTGAAAATGTGAGAAAAAGGCTGTTTTTTTAAAAGAAATATTTGCGTTCTTATGATTTACCCAAATATTTCATTTTGAGGGGCATTTTCAACGAGTTGTAAATAACTCACTACTAGAAAATGGGAATCAAGTTGGGGTAGAGTGGGATTCGAACCGCGGACATTTGATCCGAGAGTCCGAGACACTAGCCACAAGACCACAACCCGATTCAATTTTAATGAAATCGAGCTACTTTGATCTGCGTCACTAGTTCTTCCGAACCAACCGATGATTGTGTTGTGATAGATTTCCAGTTTACGGGAAGCCAATTCACCAATCACCAGAACTCACCGAGTAATTTCAAAAATACAAAACTTTAAATAATCATAGCGCCTATAAAACGACTTGAAAAAGTTATATTTTTTTAATTTGGCTTAGTCTGATAGTCTCTGAATAAATATTCTATTAATATTCTATCGGTTAGAGTCACCTTGATGACGTTTGCCATTTAAAGAACATAATTTTACGCTTCGAATGATATATTTAACTCAAAACGGTAATTTTTAGGGTTAGTGACATTTGCTTGAACGGCGATGATATAATTTTTTTCTTCAAATTAGTGTAAAAAAATGTAGACGTGATAAGAGAATTATGGTCAAATAATTCAATTTAATTCTTGTATTGTTGTATAATACATTTTTTTACATTGTAGATAACGTTGCCTCACTGGGTTGTAACAATTGAAGGAATATAGATGTTCAAATATAGGCAGAATGGTGAATGTTACACAGTGTGTAAAGTGGCCACTTTAACCAGCCATTGGCAGGTCATAAGCCCTGTAGATGCCTGGACTTCTATATTACCTTCTCTTAAATGTTCTTCATCTCTGTTGTAATATGTTAATATCATACCTGTCTGTTTATTATAGGAGCAAGAAATTTTCTTGTATACCCACGAACATGTTATACCTTTGTGGGATTTTTTGTTTACTAATCTTACATTCCATATGTATTTCATTGCTATGTTATTATTCTAATTTATTTAATTATCAGTTTTACCTCTTATGTTTATTGTAAAAAAAAAAACAAAAAATTAAAGCAATAAATAAAAATATTTATTTAGCCTGATCTACTCATCAATTCGTGCGCAGCCCACTTCCAATATCCATTTCTTAACCATAATTTTATGAGTGTACTAACTAATTATCCTTATGGACGATGGAAGTAGGTTGTACGCTTTAATCTAAAAGTATATATTGTATTATAAATATCCGATTACTACGATATTACTGTGTTTACACTGTGTATGTAAATAACTAAATTATTTTGTTTTACTTAATAACATTCACAAGGAAAAGAAAAATTCTTAATTTTGATTACAAACTAAACAATAATGTACTAATGAGAAAGCACGAAATTAAAGATCTTGGGATTGTTTTAGACTCAAAACTACTTTTTGAATCGCATATCAATAAAATTACCTCGAAAGCATTGAGCATGTTAGGTTTCATAATTCGAATGAGTAAACACTTTGATAATCCAAAGGCCCTAATTTCATTATATTACACATTTGTCAGAAGCCATTTGGAATACGCCTCTCAGATATGGAATCCCCAGTATGCCATATATATAAGTAGAATAAAAAATATTCAAAACAAATTTATAAAGTACCTTAAATACAACACCGGTATTTCTTATGTATCTACTCTCACTGCCTACACCTTCCATGGAATCATTTCTCTACAATACCGCAGAGTGTGTGCGAACCAACTTCTGCTTTACAAAATTATGACAGGAATGGTTGACTGTACAGAGCTGCTTGGTTTAATAACAATACATGTGCCAGCCAGGATTTGTAGGCGGTACCACCTGTTTCATGTACCAATAAGTAAAACATCGTATGTTAAAAAATGCTTTTTTTCGTAGGACTTTTTCAATGTACAATTCAAAATTTAAAAATATAGATTACACAAACATCACTCTGTCAGATTTAAAATTTACACTAAAAATGTATTATGTAACTTAGTTGACATTATAATAATAAATATGTACATCTCCCCTCCCCTCCTTATCCTCTCTTCAACCATTCTTGTCCTTATCCCGCCCAATTTACAGTAACTTAATGTACTTAAAATAAATATTTAAAAAATCTTTGATTATTGAGTACATGAAAATAACATTTTTATATGTATAAATTGTATGTATTTATTTGATATGTAATATATTTTCTTTACTTTGTATACCATGTGGAAATCTGTTATTAGTTCTGAGTTTATACACTTTATCTGTTTGTTTACTAAAAATATGTATGTAGAACTGTTGATTTCCCAAATAAAATAAAATAAACTAAACTTTTGGCCTCACATTGAAAACACAACAAAAAATGCGTAAAAAGTAGGATTCTTGGGAATAATTAGAAATAAACCAAATTTAAATTCAAATAAATTAGTATTACAAACGAAAATCAAAACTTTAGGAACTCGCTCGGCAACCAAATTCCTAGGACAAAAATGCATTGTATTATTTTTGTAGCAAATTTTATCATCTTTAATTTTGTATTTGAAATATATTTTGGTAGGAGTGATAGTTTCCGAGATTTATGTCTAAATCTGAAAAACGGTACTTGTAAACCCCCTTCCCCTCCCCCCTTTCTCGGGCTTACCCCTACCCATCGGGGACTCATGACACACAAGAACCCAAGTCCAAAGAAAGCGTTTAAAACCATTTCCAAAACCCTTATTTTTTTCACCAATTACTCTTTTTTGTCTAATTTGACTGGGTTATTAGAGTAATAACCTAAAAAAGTCGAGCATACGAAGAAATAACATTGAAACTGTGATTATTGACCACGAAGTTAGCTTTAGATTACAGCAATAAACGGGCCGCAGGCACTTGGGTTGAGAATTGCAAGCGCTGACCGAAACCGTCCAGTACACGTTTGTTGTTAAACTAAAAACCAAAAGTATGGAACGCGTCTGTCAATGCAATATCCCAGAAAATTATTTCTCTGAGGTTTTCATACATCATTTTAAAAATAAAATTGTTTTTTTTCGAAAACGCGATGTGTTTGGCCTTGACAATTGTGAAGTCAAGATTCGTGACGATTTCTATTTGAATTTCAACGGTCACAAACAAAGTTCAAAATTATACTGAATCGAGGCGCATTAGGGGCGTGGCCAATGCAATGAATCGTTTTCGCGGGAATCTAAAATTACAAATTTAAAAATATTTTTTATGCTACTAAGTACCAAAATTGCGATGTTTCCCTATTCAGCAACCAGGCCGCTCTATCTTCTCGGTTGACCTGTCTCTTCGACACTTCCCACGAGGATAGTTTTCTCCAAACTTTCAGTGTTCCCTCTGGAAATATGTCCAAAAGAACTGTAAGATGCTTTTCTCGCACACGGATGTTAGTCTTCCTCTTATGTCTAGTTCCTGGAGTGGAAATATTATGTTTGTACGACTGGCTGTCCAGGAAATAGGCAGCATTCGCCGACAACACCACATTTTGAAAGATTTAATTTATTTTCTTCATATTATTTCAGTGTCAATCACTCCACACCGTACATGAACACTGAGAAAACCAAGGCCTTTAGCAGTCTCTTTTCGGTGTAAATAATAATTATAATAATCATGGTTTATTAACAAAAAATAACAATGTCTTTATCTACTACATACACACTTGGGCAATAGATTTCTCTGGATCATGTCTAGTCTGCCTAACTAGGTACAACCTGTTTTAAGGCAGATATTTTTATGCAAAATAAACTGTTCCGGACGCGTAAAATCGAATAAATTAAAATAATACATTAATTAGAAAGGATCCCCGGTAAATGTATAGAACTGATGGCTGGGCTCTCAATAAAGATAAAATGGTCACTTTCGAGCCTGGCCTCAGTATTACCGGGGAAAAATAGCTAGGTTAAAATGAATAAAATGTACAAAAATATATTATGTAAATGTCATGTTGCGCGCGTCGCGGCTGCCGACGAAATGGCCCGTACGGGCATTGAGCGCCCGTATTTACGCCACCTGCGGCCGGCGGCATGTAGCGAGTGGCGGGGAAAGATTACCCCCACCACTCCGAGGCAGCCGGCGCGGGTGGGATGGCCGACTCACGGAGCCCGACGCGCACCGCTTTATAAGGCGGTCAATTGGAGATATTAAATGAGTTGAGTTCCTAACTCTGAACAGTTCACACGTGTTTTATTCCGTTCTCCGTCCTGTTCGCCTTCCTGCACTTCGCTCTTCGCTCCGCTCTGCCTGCTGACTGCCTTCGCCTCTCTGCACCACTTGGACCGGGTGGAAAGTCCTTTTCAGGGCTATTGAGGTTGACTTGCGGTCGGCGCAGCTGTGCTCCTACCTTCCGACTTTGTCTTTGGCTCTGTCTGGGAGGGCGGCTTCCCACTTACGCCGGGAAGCTTGACTGCGGCAGACGCGGGTGACGAACCGGCGAAACTTTCATCGTGGTAACGCGTACGTTACATTTGGTCCTTCGAGCCGGATCGTCGCCAGTGGTCTCCAGTCTACAACACACCTACAGCATGCCGGTCAACAGATCGCCTGTGTCGACGCGTTCGGGAACGCGTCGAGACGCCGGCACGGAGCACGAAGAGGAGCTTCAGGAGCCCCAACCGGGGTCTGTACGAGCACATCAGGAGGAGCCCCAGCCAGGGCCTTCACACGACTGCCAGGAGGAGCCTCATCAAGGACTTCTGGAGGAACAAAAGGACTCGGACGAGGGATCCGCACCCTCGGAGCGGTCCATCTCATCGGCGACATTTCGCCGACAGATGGAGGAACGCGAGGCGCATCACGAGAGGCAGGTGAGGAGCCTCAACGAGATCATCGCCGCGCTGAAGGCCGCCAACGCGAGAGAGGACGCCAGACGAGACATGGCAACCCCCCTCACGCCCACCATCGAGAGGGACCTCACATCGCACGGGACGTCGGAACCGGCTCACAAGCCGCTGCCGCTGACGTCGGACGCGTCTAGGACCGACGCAGCCCTCAGTACGAGGGAGGCTGCCGCCGCACGCCACGCCGCACGCTACGCCGCTGATCCGGAGGATACCGGAGCGGCGTACATCCATCCACCGAGCCACTACGACAGCGGCCGGGTGAGAGACGGGGCCGCATGGAAGCGCCCTGTCGCCGACACGGAAGCAGCCTTCAGAGCAAGGGAGGCCGCCACCGCACGCTACGCCGCTGATCCGGAGGACACCGGAGCGGCGTACACACTTCCGCCGAGCCACTACGACAGCGGCCGGGTGAGAGACGGGGTGCCACGGAGGCACCCGGTCGCAGAGGCGGACTCCGGGACGAAGGAGGCCGCCAACACACGCTACGCCGCTGATCCGGAGGACACCGGAGCGGCGTACACATTTCCGCCGAGCCACTACGACAGCGGCCGGGTGAGAGACGGGGTGCCACGGAGGCACCCGGTCGCAGAGACGGACTCCAGGATGAAGGAGCCCGCCAACACACGCTACGCCGCTGAGCCGGCCTACGCCGGAGCGACAAACGCACATTTACAAGGCCGCTACAATGAGCGGCATCGGGACAATGAGGCGCCACCTGCACACAGCCGAAGGGAGGACGCCGACGTACGCTACGCCGCCGGGCCAGGCGAGCCCGTAGCGGCACGTACTATACCACTGGGGGGCTACGAGTTTCGTGACCCGGTGAGCGCGTGGGTACAAGAGGGGCTACCCACGGAATACATGCCGCCGGGTGCCACCGGCGAGCCTGTGACGAAATACAGACAGCCGCCGGAGTGGCACACGTTCATGGCGAGGCAAACCGGCGCTAGGGATCTACCGCAATTCTCCGGCGACCCGCTAGAATGGCGAATATTTAAGGCGCAATTTGATCAATCGACACAGATGTGCTCCCTTACAAACGCGGAGAACATTCTCCGTCTGCAACGAGCCCTCACAGGACGGGCCAAGGCCACAGTGTCGTCTTTGCTGGTAGATCCCCGAAATGTGCCGGACATTGTGAAGATGTTAGAGGCCGCCTTTGGACACCCGGAGATCGTCGTGGACAGAGTACTGGAGCGGATAAGAAAACTCCCTAAACTGGCCGACAACGCATCCCTGGAGGCCCTGACGGACTACGCGGTCGCGATAAGAAACGTCGTATCGACCGTAGAGGGCCTCGATGGAAGCCACCTCTCCTCCCCGAAGCTTCTGTCCGAGATGACTCAGAAGCTGCCACGAGTCGAGAGGATGATGTGGATTATGTCACGAGCGGATACCGTGAGAAAAGCTACCCCCAGGGATCTGGCACTGTGGCTAGCGAGACTGACCGGTGCAATACCGAATGCGGGTTGCATCGGGATCAGCACGGAACCCGCCCGAGTGGAGAAAAGGCGTACCCAAGAAAGGCACGTGTTTCTCACTCAGGACAAAAAATGCCTGTTCTGCGACATGAGTGGACACGCATTCGGACAATGCCGGAAGTTTCTCCGGAAAACGGTAGAGGAGAGGTGGACAATTGTGCGTGCCAAGTTCGTGTGCTACGGATGCCTAGAACCGGGACACAAAACGACCACCTGTGAAGCGGCGAAGTGCGACGAGTGCCACGGGCGGCATCATCGGTCACTACACCGCGAGAGAGTGGACAGTACGCCGAACGAGCAAGTCTTATTGACAAGGCGAACGGAAGTCCCAGTGACCTTCAAGGTAGTGCCAGTAACCTTGAAGGGCCCGCGTGGGTCAATGGAGATCCACGCACTACTAGACGAGGGTTCATCGGTAACTCTCCTCGAGGAGGATGTCGCCCGTGCAGTGGGCGCCACCGGGGCCTGCGAGGAGTTGAGACTCATCGGTGCCAGTGGGAACACGGACACGCTACAATCACAGCGTGTATCCGTAATCCTCGTTAAAGGAAACAAAGAATTTGGTGTCCAGGCACAGACGGTGCGGGTCATGGATCTGCCGCACCGCAACCGAAAGAGCACCAAGACACACGGGCCAGGCATCAAGCCGAAGATGTTAATCGGTCTTGATTACGCCACCCTAATGGTATCTACAGGCCCGCCAGTCCTACAAGAGGACGGGCGGCTAACCATCGAGACGGCCCTAGGAGCCGTCACCTACGGCGGGGCTGTACACCCCGCCTTTGAATTACCCCCAGACGGCCAGGGTGAAAGGGACTTAGCGGAACTGGTAAAGAAGAGCTTCGCCGTTGACTCGCTAGGTGTAACCACCCTGGAACGTTGCCGCGCCGCAGATGTGCGAGCGGCGGAGCTCATGAGCAGCTCAACCACACAACTACCATCCGGACGATGGGAGACCGGTTTACTGTGGGCGAAAGACGGAGATTCTTTGCCCTGCAACCGGCAAGCAGCCATGAAGCGGCTGCACTCCCTGGAAAATAAACTACGGAAGGATCCGATACTGGCGATCGCATATCGCGCCAAGATGGCGGACTACATTGAAAAGGGATACGCCGTCAAACTAAGCCGCGACGAGGTAGACGCCCACCATTCGCGCAAATGGTACCTGCCCCACTTCGCGGTGACAAACCCCAACAAGCCTGGCAAGATAAGGGTCGTGTTCGACGCCGCCGCCCAGTTCCAGAGGACGGCGTTGAACGACCATCTACTGACGGGACCTGACCTGCTTTCATCCCTCCTCGGAAACGTGATCCGCTTCAGAGAGGGACGAGTAGCCATCGCGGCCGACATACGGGAGATGTTCCTGCGGATAAGAATCCGGGAAGCCGACCAGCAATCGCAGCGGTTCCTATGGCGGACGCAGGACGGGCAGGAGCCCGACACGTTTGTCTTCGCGTCCATGATGTTTGGAGCGAAGTGCTCACCCAGCAGCGCGCAATTCGTGCGAAACACAGTCGCACGAGCACACGCGAAAGAATTTCCCGCCGCAGCAGAGGCGATCGAGCACAATATGTACATGGATGACTACCTAGACGCCACAGACAGCGAAGAAACAGCTGCAAGCCTGGTACGAGATGTTACCCTCGTACTCGGCAATGGCGGGTTCCGGCTCACCGGGTGGGCTTCAAACAAACCAGATGTCCTGGAAGAAGTAAAGGCCGACGACCGGGCCAATACAGCAGTCACCATAGGGGAAGAAGTAATGACGGAGCGGGTCCTCGGGATCGTATGGGATCCCAAGAGCGACCTATTTATATTTCGGCACGGAGCCGAAAGTGCAGCCATCCCGGAGCGACCCACCAAGCGCGGCATGTTGAGCGCCGCCATGAGTATCTTCGACCCAGTAGGCTTCATTGCGTGCCTCACGATACGGGCGAAGATATTGCTGCAAGCCATCTGGAGGACAAACACAGGTTGGGACCAACCGCTGCAACCGGACCACGCCGAAAAGTGGTTGGAATGGCGCGACCTGCTGGCAGCGAACGGCTGTACAATACCGAGATGCTCGCTGCAAGGGCAGAAAGAACCCGTGACACTGCACGTGTTCTGCGACGCGTCAGAGCAGGCATGCTGCACAGTGGCATACTTTGTGGGGGCCGATACCACAAGTTTCGCAATGGCGAAGTGCAAGGTGGCCCCCCTAAAGCCTCTGTCAGTGCCTAGACTAGAACTCCAGGCAGCGCTACTAGCGGCAAGGATGGCCGCCACCATAAAAAAAGAGAGTCGAGCTCTCATCACCCAAACCGTGTTCTGGACGGACTCGAGCACGGTCCTGTGTTGGCTGCGAACCGACCCACTGCGGTACAGCACGTTCGTCGCAAACAGGCTGGGCGAGATTGACGAGCTCACAGACGTACGGGACTGGAAATGGGTCCCCACCAAGGACAACCCAGCCGACATAGGGACCCGCGACAAGGGCCCACCCGACCTTGCGAGGTCGGGACTATGGTTCGGAGGCCCCGGCTTCCTGAGAAAAGGGGAAGCCGACTGGCCGAAAGAGAAGAAGTTACTACAACAACCGGACGAGAAGACGCTGGAGCGGAAACAACCCCGCCACTTCGTGGGCCACATCAGACGGACGGAGGCCCTACCCCAGGTGCAGCGCTTCTCGTCGTGGACCCGACTCGTCAGGGCGACGGCATGGGTGCTGCGATTCATCGCACGATGCCGCCGCCACGAGTCCCTGCCGTCCCCAGGGGGGACCTTTGAACTTCACGCCTCAGAAACACGGGCCGCAGAAATCATGCTGCTGAAGCGGTCCCAGGAGACGGCTTTCGGAGAAGAGCTGGAGCTCCTGAGACGAAAGGCGCCTATCCCGCCGCACAGCCGCCTCCATGCAGCGGCACCCTTCTTAGACGAAGAGGGAGTCATCCGGATGGGAACGCGCATCCAAGCGGCACACAGCTTCGCAGAGGACTGCAGCGCGCCGCCTATCATGGACGGGACCTGCCCATACACCCGGCTGCTGATCACGCACAGCCACCGGAAGGGTGGCCACCCGGGAGTCGAGAGGACGATCGCCGACCTGAGAGCCAGCTACCTCATCCTGCGACTCCGCGGGGCTGTGAGGAAGATAACACGATGGTGCCCGCTGTGTAAAATGCTGCGCAGCCGGCCCCAACCCCCGCTGATGGGGCAACTGCCTGAGGCCCGACTGGCCTTCAGGACGCCGCCGTTCACGCACTGCGGGCTTGACTTCTTCGGACCGATGATGATCACCAACGGCCGAAGAAAAGAAAAGCGCTATGGGGCACTGTTCACCTGCCTCACCACACGCGCGATCCACCTGGAGCTAGCGTCGTCCCTCGAAAGCGACTCCGCCATAATGGCCATAAGAAGGATGGCCGCCCGCAGAGGCTGCCCACACACGTTATACTCGGACAACGCTACCAACTTCAGGGGAGCGGACAAAGAGCTGAAACAGGCCGTAGACGAGCTCCTGGCGGACCCCAGAATGCTCGCCGAACTTACAGTTCGCAAAATTGAGTGGAAATTCATTCCGCCCTCATCACCTCATATGGGGGGAGCGTGGGAAAGACTCGTGAGATCTGTAAAACGAGCCCTCCACGCAACCCTCAACGAGCAGGCTCCAAGAGAGGAGACCCTCAAAACCATATTGGCTGAAGCAGAGTACACCGTGAACAATCACCCGCTCACGCATGTGTCAACCAAGCCCAACGACGAAGCACCGCTGACCCCGAACCACTTCTTGCTCGGGTCAGCCAACACACAGCCAACTCTGGCATATTATAACAAAAGGGAAGAAGGGGCCTGCCTTCATAAGCAATGGAGGATCGCCCAGAAAATGGCCGACATGTTTTGGCGCCGATGGCTGAGGGAGTATCTTCCCACCTTGGCGCACAGGAAGAAATGGCGCGAGCCCGCGCCTCCAATACAGGTCGGGGACCTCGCGCTCATCATGGACCCAAATCTGCCGCGGAATTCTTGGCCTCGCGGCAGAGTCACCCGTGCAGAACCAGCAGCTGACGGACAAGTACGAGTCGTCGAGGTGCGGACCACCAACGGCACCTACACCAGACCAGCGGTGAAGATCGCCGTACTAATGAAGGAAGAGGAACAACGCGCCCAGCAGGAAAATAGTACAGACTAGCTGCACGGGGGGAGTGTTCCGGACGCGTAAAATCGAATAAATTAAAATAATACATTAATTAGAAAGGATCCCCGGTAAATGTATAGAACTGATGGCTGGGCTCTCAATAAAGATAAAATGGTCACTTTCGAGCCTGGCCTCAGTATTACCGGGGAAAAATAGCTAGGTTAAAATGAATAAAATGTACAAAAATATATTATGTAAATGTCATGTTGCGCGCGTCGCGGCTGCCGACGAAATGGCCCGTACGGGCATTGAGCGCCCGTATTTACGCCACCTGCGGCCGGCGGCATGTAGCGAGTGGCGGGGAAAGATTACCCCCACCACTCCGAGGCAGCCGGCGCGGGTGGGATGGCCGACTCACGGAGCCCGACGCGCACCGCTTTATAAGGCGGTCAATTGGAGATATTAAATGAGTTGAGTTCCTAACTCTGAACAGTTCACACGTGTTTTATTCCGTTCTCCGTCCTGTTCGCCTTCCTGCACTTCGCTCTTCGCTCCGCTCTGCCTGCTGACTGCCTTCGCCTCTCTGCACCACTTGGACCGGGTGGAAAGTCCTTTTCAGGGCTATTGAGGTTGACTTGCGGTCGGCGCAGCTGTGCTCCTACCTTCCGACTTTGTCTTTGGCTCTGTCTGGGAGGGCGGCTTCCCACTTACGCCGGGAAGCTTGACTGCGGCAGACGCGGGTGACGAACCGGCGAAACTTTCATCGTGGTAACGCGTACGTTACATAAACAATAACATGACTACCTACTAGTTAATTTATTATACAGTTATACAATATTTTTTTTATTATTTAAAACATTTTTTCAGTCAATTTTCCGATTTTTCTCTACCTAAACTTAGTAACCATTTTTTTTACAATTTTATTTCATTGAATTCGGGTCATGGTTTTGAAATTTTCAGGTAACATATTGAATATTTTGGGGCCCATTAACCTGTAATTTCTTTGCCTGAATTCAGAGTTTGTGGTAGACCCCATGACCCATCCTTTAGTTCGACTTCTGGTAGTGTGGGCGTGTTCCTTTTGGGATTTGGTAGAATAATTTGCTTTCACAAACATAATTCTAGATATATATAATTGCCTTATATCCAATATATCGAATTCCTTGAACAACTTGACGCTGGGGTACCTGAAGGGCTTTTTCAAATTATTTTATTATTTATTTTTGAGCAAATTCGAGAGGTTTAAATATTGATTTAATAGTGCCTCCCCATTCTATTATGCCATTAGTTATAATTGAGTTACATAAAATAAAATATAGTTTGAGTTTGATTAGGGATAAGATGTTACGTATTGACTTGAAGATATGGAAAAGTTTTCTAATTTTATGTGTTACTAGCGGACTTGACAAACGTTATCCTGCCCGAACGTTGGCTCGCCTGCTATTATCTTGGAAAAATACTTTTCATTGATAAGCAGGTACCTAAGTACTTGTTTATGATTGAATTCCAAAGCTAAAAATTATTAATGTTTAAATATTTAATTTAAGTAGGTACCTAGGTACTTGTTTATGGTTGAATTCCAAAACATCAAATAATTAATTTTCAAATATAGAGTTCTTTTTGCAAATGTCGAACTCGGCTCTTCTCACCAACAGGGATGCAGTTTATTTAAAAATGTATTGAATGTCAGTTAACATTTTTTTTTAGTATTACCCAAAATCCTATAAAAATAAATAAATGGGAAGAAATTATAAGGAATGCAAGGAAAGAATCTGATTGGGATTCATATAAAGCGAATGTTGTTTGGAAACATTCAAAAACAAACATTTTTTTAATACAAAAAAAACAACATTCTTCCATTTTTTTATATGCATTCTCGTCGAATGCAACCCTGGTAAGGCGATGAAAAAAAGATTTATGCTTCTTAGTTTTTTTTATAGATTTGTTTCTACGAACACGCGCAGCGCAAATATCTACATATCGCTAAAAACCGCACGTAAATCGGTTCAGCCGTTTAGGAGTTCAGTGACATCACACGTACTGAGGAATAATATATATAAAGATATATGGTTTGTAATACTGCGATTTTTCTTTACTGGATCCATTTATACCTTGATATCAAATTGTGCCTTCACAGAATTTGTTATCTCTGCACTTGAGACTTAGTGAAATATAAGTGCTCCATCTTTGCATCACAACAATGGACGTATTGATGTTATTTGATATGCCAAGTTATCAACGTACTGTCAACAGTGCACACGTGTTGACGTGTTTAGTTTGCAAGTTTTCTTAGTAAAGCATACCCCAATAAAGATTAAGATTAGCACCCACGACTTGTGTATTCTCGAAATTCGTGGCTCATATTATTGAAATGATTTCATTGTTTTTACTTGCTAATGTGTTTCATTTTACACGGCATTTCTGTCATTTACATATCATGTTGTTTTGAGTGCTGAAAATTAATAATGCAATATCAAACAACAAAAAACCATCCCGCCGTTTCCCCGTAAGAGTTGGCAGAGAGGCTAGAACGCCACACCACTCTTTCTCCTAATCCTGACCGTGACAGGAAAACAATGTTCGAACACCCATTTATCAATATTCTCCATCCTCGGAATTTATGCAAACCGAAACCCAAAAAAATAATGAATACGTACATATTTCATTTGGACTAAAAAAAAAAAATTTGGTAACATATTTATTATTACAGCAATTTACAAGTAATTATTTATGTAACAAATTAATTCAGTAGTAAAAGTAAACATGTATTTTTTATTTTTGCTGTTGGTTCATCTAAACTGCCTAACTAGGCCCCCGTTCTAAAGCAGTAAATTATGTATTTTATAATAATATTAAAAAGTCATTACAGTTTTATCATTATGTGTGCTTTTTCAGTCATAAAGTAAACAAAAAATATCCAGAGAAAACATAAATAATACCAAAATCTCTATATCCTAAGTCTTAAGTCATTACTAGTAAAACAAGAAACCAGCTTACGTCCTTCTACATCGGACAACAATATCTCTCAACTCCCTCCGACCAATATGGATTTAAAATGCAGTCAACGCCTTCCTCAGCCTGGCAATCCCACCACATTTCCACGAATCTGGGATAAGGTTATATATCCTCGGGCCTATATAGTATTGCTGCCTTTGAGCCAAAAAAGTATTATCTCCTCTCTGTAGAATCAGATCCTTATTGGAGTGTCTAGTATTATGAACATGACAAACCCTTGCGTATTTTTCCCTGTTGAGATGTGTGACCGCTACTGACCTCAATATATACTGTTGACGAATATCCAGCACTTTGAATTCTTTGAAGAGCGAATCACTCGGGTATCGGTATGGTTTTTTTAAAATATAGCTGTTATCACTGATTTTTGAGCTAAAGCTGCTGAAGCCATAGTCGTTTTAGTGCAGCTTCCCCAGCCAATCAGACCATACGTCAGTATTGAATTTACCAATTCATAATATAATTGTTTTAGTTCTTTAATCCTTAATATATTTCTTAGAGGTATGAAAAAATGAATCAAACTGAATTGATATCAAAGTTTCGATTGTGTTCTTTTAATATGTATGTACTCAAATCTAGCAATTGCAAAGCATTGCCGGGTTCAGCTCGTCACCAATCTTTAGCAAGAATGTTAAGAACTCTATAACAAAATATAAATTAAAGTTAATATTGACATTTATCAAGATAAAAAGTCAGTTATAAAAAAAATACTGTGTTTCTGAAATCAAATGTCTAATATTTAGTTTTGTGTGTGTAAATTCATTTTAAACTTATAAAATAAGAAATGAAACACTGATTTGAGTCTACTGAACACTTTATTTTATTTTTACAAATATGAAAACAAAAATTATATTACTATATAAGGACATTCAATCCATCGAATCTTCGCATTCGTTTGAATCGGGTTGTGGTCCCGTGGCTAGTGTTACGGACTCACGGATCAGAGGTCCGAGGTTCGAACCCCACTCTACCCCAACTTGGTATCCATTTCCCTCTCTAAACACAAGTATCTACTTTTTTAGAGAGGTAGAAACGTTATATATAAGATGTTCTGTATATTTACCTATTTTGTATTTAAAAAATGTATTTTGTAAAAAAAAAAAAAATTCAAAAAAAAAAATTTCAATAAAAAAAAAATTCTAATAGTGAGTTATTTAAAACTCTTTAAAAATTGTTGGTTGGAGAAATTGCCATTTGGCAATAAGCCCGCCAATGTACAAATAACATTATGTACAAAAGTTAAATAAATAAAAAAATGGCCACTAAAATCGAAATATTTGAGTAAATTATAAAAACGTTCTTTAAAATTAAAAAACTTAAATTTAAAAAAAAAAAAAAATGCCCTAACAAGGTAAAACAACTGTAAATTTTTTTATATTTGTAAAAATAAAATAATGTGTTCAGTAGACTCAAATCAGTGTTTGATTTATTATATTACAAGTTTTGTCTCAACTTCTAACATCTTCTTATTCTCTCTTTTTAAAAACCAATTAGTCTTTTCGGCCTCGTGGTGTAATGGTCAGCGCGTTTGCCCAGATGCTTCTGTCGCGAGCTGCAAAAGTCGAGTAAATTGTGATTTGAGATACGATCATTTTACGCGGTGTTAAGTTCTCGGGGTGCAGCGGCCCGCGAAAACGACGATTATGTACTTCCTGCGCAGCGAGCAGAACCAACCACCGACCAGCGACTCCCAAGTGCGATATGGTTTATTAAGAGGCGCACTAAACGAACACATTACTCGCCAGGAGCATCCCACCGAATGCTGACTACAGTCGCTGGGACTCACGACGGGACCAGTGCATTAAAAAAAAAAAAATTCGCCGCGTTATAAATTGACGTTTTTATTTATTAATATAAACACGTATTTTGTACAACATTATTTTGGTACGTGTATTTGTACATACACAAATCTGGATTTCTCCCAAGGGGGAGTAGGTATATATTTTTATTTATATCCCTACAGAGATGAGGTAGAATTTTTTCAAATTCAGGATTATGGATATTCGAGCGTTTACAGGGCTTATGACCTGTCATTGGCTGGGTAAAGTGGCCACTTAATGTTGTGTAATAAGATTTGGTCAAATATATAAGTAAAAATAAATTGCAGAGTCATCTGCAGGCGATTACTAGTACTTAATTTAACTCGGAAGAGTCTTAACTACATAAAATAAAGTAATCTGCTAATTAAAAATACTTAACTTCAATATCAATACATAGATGGCGCTCCAACACGCTTGTGAATGGTTTCTCATTTAATAACATATATACAAAAAAAATCCAAAAAAAATGTTACCTGTGTCGATATTCGCTAATAAGCGGAATGGGGAATGTTGTAGTACCTACTTAAAGTGGCCACTTAACCCAGCCAATGACAGGTCATAAGCCCTGTAAACGCTCGAATATCCATAATCCTGAATTTGAAAAAATTCTACCTCATCTCTATAGGGATATAAATAAAAACGTATTTTGTATACCAGTAGTTCTATCACAAATAACTATCGACGTCCTTAAAAACATGCATAGCGTTTGAGCGAACACAATGAACAATAATGAACATCAACAATGTTTTGAGTATGTCCAAAAGCTTGCAGACTGACGGGATTTTCTACCAAGGGAGTTGTTCATTTTTATTGCAACGGAGAGGGTAATATGGTAGTCTAGGCATTTACAGGGCTTATGACCTGTCATTGGCTGGTTTAAGTGGCCACTTTACACACTGTGTAACATTCACCATTCTGCCTTTCGTTAGATCATCTTCGTTTCCTTAACTCTTCCATTTGTTGACTTTTGTTAAGTAAAAGAGCTGAAAGCTTTATCATGTGGATTAGATCCATCCGACTTAACTAATTCACCTACTAGACAATGCCTGAAAGCAATTTTCCAACCCTTTTGTTGTTATAAATGTAAATAATGAACATGCTTTAGTTATCGCAGTCATAAGTCAACGCGTGTGTAATCTCTAAGTCAGCGCTCGGGTCAGTTTGTTTTTTGTTTTCTTAGTAAAATTAAATTAAAACTAACTTGGAAACAATTTCACAAACAAAATAGGCTGCTCGCGTACACGGTAATAGAATAAAACAACGTGTATAAGTGTGTCTGCTATTAGAATCGCGGCGCCTACTGTCGGCTGAATCGAGGGATCCCACGCCGACACCAGCCGGTGTAATTGTAAATCAGCGTAAATCGAACCTGCGCAAAACGACGTTTTCCTGTATTGTGTTTTTACTTACAATGAATAACAGTTTTTTAAATTCACATAAACTTGACAGAAAAGATACTTAACAAGTGTTATTTGCTTATGACGGCAGTATACTAATCTGCATTTTAATATTTATTAATTTATTTTTTTAAATCTGAAACTTTATTTTTGTTTATGCCATTGTGGGGACTAGAAAGTGAGAGACGAGGATGTGTTGTTGTCTATGGCCACAGTGCCCAATGGACCTATATAAGGGCGCATAACACGTCACTCGCCCTCCTCTGTCTTCACCAGTATTCAAATTCACTCTAAAATATTATTTGCGTAACCTTTGTATTTTCGTGTGTAATAAACCAAAAATTGCAAGTAACTTAAATTATTTTATTGCACACGAAAATACGAAGATTACACAAAGAATATTTTAGACTGAATTTGAATACTAGTGAAGACAGAGAAGGGCGAGTGACATGTTACGCGCCGTTATATAGGTCCAATGGGCACTGTGGCCATAGACAACCACACTTCCTCGTCTCTCACTCTCTGGTCCCCACACTATGTTTTACTTCCTCATACTAATAATCTTTCTCTTTTTCAACAGGTAAGTCAAGAAACACTTCTCATTTCCAGCAATTTTCATGACGTAAACGCTAACATACTGCAATAAAGTTAAGTTCAATTTATTATTTCACGGAAAATAACTAGGGAAACGTTTGACTACCGGATGCTTTTTCGAGTTTATGAATCATTGATCAAAGCTTTGTTTTCCGAGGAATATTAAGAAATATATATGATATTTCAAATTATTTATATAATTCTAAGTTAAACATTTACCAAAGACCCTATCGTTAGCCAGCACTTTCGCCTCCAACGTCAATTCCGCGTCCCTTCATTTCGCTAAATAAAGCTGGAATATTGCCATCGACGGTCTTCCAGGACGGTGCCCGTAGGTGAGAAAAGGAGATAAATATTACAACTTCTAAAACAAGACCCGAGAAAGCCATTCTTAAATTTGGGCCAAATGTCAATAAGACGCTACTTCAAATTTTATGATAAAAGTTATTAGAGTCGTTTTTTCTTTGCATTATTCGAATTTGGTGCTCTTATCTCTCCTAGAAAACGTTATGAACCTAAAGCGCGTGCGTGAAAATTCGGACGTTTACTATACGAACTAGACGCAACTAGACAAGCAGCATCCCGCGTATACAACAAATACTATCGAGGACAAGATACTTAAATATTTAGTACATATGTTGATATAAGAAATACGTAGCTAGTAGCTAGGTATGTATACCGAAAGTATTAGTTCAATCGCGTGCACCCGAACGTTCTCAGTGAGAATTTTAGGAATACATATTTGTAGATCTTTTCTAATTTATATTGTTTTTTTTTTTGTTTTTAGTAAAATTCATATTATTTTCATATTTTCAAGAGATGCACCACATCCACAGTATCTATAAACAGGACGCGCCTGGTATCTTTATTATAACATTAATTTGTTGACGTGTTCCAACAGACATAACAGTTCTACCATATGAAAATAGTTAACTCACTTTTCGACACATTAAACTTACCGCCATCCCACCCAATCAGTCTCTGTATTTTTTGCGTCACAAGCTATGAAACCGTCACTGTTTTTTTCAAATTTTTCAGATTGAATTATCACTCGTCTTTCATTTCAATAGTCAAGTCAAAAAAGGAATCGTGTGTTAGAAATACTACTCTGTAAAACGAGACTCGCACAGAGGCATGCATATTTTATAGACCCAAAATTTTTTTTACTGATAATATTTCATTGATCCCAAACTTTCAAAATTTTCCTTCTTTTGAAAAACACGCACTATCCTGGATTCAAACTAAAGACATAAACTCTTTTTTACTATGATATATTTGTTGACCTTTAATTATAAGGAGTATTTTTATTTTTTGAAAAAAAAAAATATTTCGTTTTTAATTACTATAAATAAATAAAAAATACCATATTATCTTTTACAGAATATTTTATTTTCTTTTTGCTGTCTATTAATTATAGGAGCAAAAATTCATTAACATTTTTTAACTTATAAAGCGCCATTTTCGTAATAAAATACCTCAAGGGCGCTTTACATGGTGATTCCCACGAACATGCCATGCATTTGTGGGTTTTTTTTGTTTTTTTTTTTAAACTATTTTTACTATTAATATGTTTTTCATTGCTATGTAATTATCTTTTTTTTTTAATACTCTGTTTTACCTCCTATGTATATTGTAAAAAAAACAAAAATAAAAAAATAAGTAGCCTCGATATTATGCCACCCGCTGTATTTCCTCGAACATGGAAGATTTCATACACAGCGGCGCGTAAAAGTGGCGATTAGTTAAGTGTTGAGTTAGTACGTCGTTCATTAGTAGATCCATTACCCCTCAGTCGGCAGTCGGTAGTCGGTGTGGCGTATGGCATTATGGCATTATGGCATTATGGCGGTATAGCACGGAAAACTAACGGCCTATGAAGCCTGCCAATTCATCTCCGAACTGAGCAGCGCGATTGTTGTAAACAAACACCTTTATAATGATTTTATGACCGCTCCGTTGATTCGCTTTGATTAACCCGACGATAAAAGCTTCGGAAGGAAAGTAAACTGCACTGTTTATTGGCTTTTTTAGTATCGCCTGTGGTTTTCCCGAATTTAACAATAGATTGACAATAAGTTCCTTTACGCTAAACTGAACACGCTATTTCTTATCAATGGTTGATCGTCGAATCGATGAGGACGATCCCGCTTAAATACCTCGATAAAATTAAAGACGGTGTAACGAACCATAGTCCTTAAAATATTGCTTGATTAGAACGACAGTTGTCAGAAAAAGTGACGACATTACTTTGTAGTAACGTCTAAAAAGTGACAAATTACAACATGGATGTAGAATACCTTGAATATGGAAGTCTAGGTATTTACAGGACTTATGGCCTGTCAATGGCTGTAACTTAACACACTGTAACATTCACCATTTCACCTATGTTTGAACATCCATATTTCTTCATTCTTCCATTTGTTATAATACGTACATAAATATCGATATTAATTTATACCCTCTCAGTATATACCGATGAAGATAGCCGTTCATAATTGCGACCCTGCATTCCACTACATTCCAAATTCTATTAAATGTCATACTCAACTCAAAATAGGTTTTTTAAATTTTTTTTTTTGCTTATGGCACCATTGAAGGGCCGCGATATCCGAACGAATGGCATTCCTACACATGATTTTCGGTTATTAAAAAAAAAAAAAGCCAAATATCACCAAAATCGCGAAGGATGACTTGTGATGCAATAAAATGAGTACTTACTAAAAACGTGGTTCTTCAAATACTCCTAATTAACTAACACGAATAGCGGCTATATGCAATCTAAATTCATTAGCTGAACAAATAACGGTTTGATGACGTTTTCTCCTAAGAAATACGTTTTTTTTTAAAACAATTTATTTATTAATGATTATATAAGCAGTAGTTACTTTCATTTAGTTAATCGACAATGTCGCGTTTAATTGGATTAACATTAACAATGGCTCTGTTAATTAATTATTTAATTTGAACTTGTCTATCGACACCGGTCAGGACACAATCGCCGCTCAATATGACAGCGAATCAGCCGTGAAGTGGTCTGTCTTGCCATCTTTGTAAAATAATGAAGGAGAATAAATTATTGACTCGTTTGTTGCAATTTGGTGTTTTAGTATTGGTAGCGGTAAGGGCAGATATGAAGGCCATAAAAACGTTAATAAGATGTTGTAAATTGAATATTACAACCAATTATTCTATAAATAAAGGTTTTAGCTAAAATATTTCAATAATACTTCTTTTTAAAAGTATTACAAAGGCATTATTTTACGTTGAAATAAAGGAAAATGTCACAAAAACGTATGTGATTTAAAATGCTAGTATTTCTTTTAAAAAATAATTATTAAAATTTGGCTGCGGCCACTTTCATTTTATTATCTTTAAATTATTACAACAAATTTTAGTTCAATACTAGTCTTTATTGAGATCCCAGATACCTAAGTTTAGTCTAAATTTGAAATGGCGTAATCTGCCGGTCTAAAAGTAATTATATTTGATGGTTATGATAAAATTATAAATAAACTTATCAATGAAACTTCTTGGTTTAGTTTTACTTTTTATTATTTTGGCCAACGAGCGCTTTCGCCTGAGTAGGCATCTTCAAGACTGGTGAATTGTTAACAACATTTACAGTTTTATACTCTTCTTAACATATTTTGGAGATAACATCAAATAAGTATTTTAACAGGGGACAGAAACATAAATACAACAAGTTTGCTTAACAGTTTATTTTTGGGAGTTTTTGGACCGAAATTGGGATTAAGCTTTTATTATTTAAAAGGTGTGAAAAGAACACATGGCGAAATACAACAGAGTGGGTAATACACATTTAAACAGATAAAGTTTTTTTTTTTACATTTATTTTTTGTTGCACCACAACTGGCCAGGAGGCCTAATTACAGTGGTGAATTACATCACAGAGCACCCAGGCTTGAGAAAAATCACAT
Organism: Micrasema longulum; assembly: GCF_059751315.1. Classification (NCBI taxonomy): domain Eukaryota; kingdom Metazoa; phylum Arthropoda; class Insecta; order Trichoptera; family Brachycentridae; genus Micrasema; species Micrasema longulum. The sequence continues at coordinate 275,040 of NW_028277241.1, forward strand.
TTTCATTTTTGTGTTCTCACCGGGAATCGAACCCGGAACCTTCCGTGCGTGAGTCACGCGTCTTGATCACTACACTACGGAGGCCGCAAGTTAGCACAATACTTGATTTTTGACAGGGATATAAGTTTATTTATAATTTTATCATAATCATTAACTATAGAGTTTTATTAAGAAATATCAACAAAAAACATCAAAATTATATTTTAGTTACATAAAATTTTTAAGTTTATTTTTTTAATAAAAATACCTTCAAAAATCATTTTTTTTATCTAATTTATGTGTTTTTTTATATTTTTATTGCGCAATTGAAAAAAAACATTAATTTAAAAATAGCAAAATCGTTCGATTTCCTCATTTTGCGTTCGTTTTGCCAGACTACAGAGTCAAGCAGTGAGTACGTAGGTACCGCGAGTCAGTCCCATACAGTACTAGGTCATTATGCAGGCAGGTGTTCGCTATGAGAAATACCTTACTCAGATTAATTCCTTATTGAGAGTTGTTTTTATGCGTTGAGTATTAATTCCCAACACACACCAGAGATCAAATAAATATTCTAGATAATGTGGATAGTGAACTGAAAACAAATTGAGATAAATGATTTGCGTCGAATGAATCTTCCATAGCGATTAGCGATTCTCTTCAAAATTACGGCAGTTCTCTCGAGTATTCCGGGGCGCCAAACAACACAAAATACTTACATTTTATAATACAACAGAGATGGAAAACATTATTGAGAAGGTAATATGGAAGCCTAGGCATTTGCAGAGCTTATGTCTCATTTATTCTGTAGCGCGTTCGCCACCGATGATTTAAAAAAAAAATATACATTATAAAGAAACCAAAATATTAAGATACATTTTGTCCCGTTAAACTATTCAATAATAATGATGTAATAACTAATATTTACATATAAGTTATTAATTTAAAAAATACTTGGTACACTTCCACTTATTAATTTTGACCAATTAGCGCTTTCACCCTCTAATGGGCATCTTCAGACTGGTGAATATTATACAGTGTATGGATAATTTATATAAAACTAAATATTATCTTAAGTGTAGGTACATTTAAAAATAAGTTGAAAAAGATACAATACGCAATATTGCCATGGAACAGAGTGAGACAAATGATTGAAACATGTGTTGGCGGTGTACTTTAAGAGGAAATTCTATGTTATGAAAAATATTTATTGTTTTATTACAATGTACAGGGTCTAACTAAAATAAATAAGTAAAAGTGTACCAAGTATTTTTTCAATTAATAACTTATATGTAAATATAAGTTATTACATCATTACAATGGAATTCCATCAAGAATTGTCAATAAATAATTTAAATGAAATATTTAATAATAGTTTGTCATCGGGTGATCAGACATTAGTTTTAATGAATAATCAAATAAGTAGAGTACAGACATAATACTGCATACGTATAAAATAATAAACATAAAAAATAGTTCAAATAAATATTTTTATATTTTTATTTAAAGCAAGAAAATAGAGTCAAATAATACAATTAAAATTAAAGAATAGTAATTTACTTGAATATATTTTAAATATAAAAAAAAATAAAAATAAACACATATATAAATAGTGTGTGCTCATAAATGTAATCAAAACAAGATGAAAAATAAATTAAACAAATTAAAGTAAATCAAGAATTTCAATTCATATCTACAGAGAAAAAAAAATTGTTCAAGATGATACACGGTACCAGACGATTTTGAATAGGTATTTCAACATTGTTTTTCTGTCACTCTGTCGAAAGTGAGAACCGGGTTGTGTTCCCGTGGTAGTATTCTGGACGCACGGGCCAAAGGTCCGAGGCTCAAATCCCACTACAACAACTCGATTTACTTTTTTCCAGCACAAGTTATTAACTTAATAAAATAATCGAGTAAATAATAAGAACTCAAGTATTTCTATTTTTAAATTTAATTTTAAAAATGCCTCACCGATATTGTGCGAAAAAGACAACTGCACGTCGGACTGATTATGCTCAACTGAAAGCGACGTTTCGTCGTGTCATTTTCCAAACCCCAAAACTGAATCGATTTGGTTGTTTTTTTAGTATCAGAATGAAATTTTTTGTGTCAATAGCTTTGCGTTTTTCAAAATCTTATTTGTAAATCATTCGTCCAAAAACAGCAGATAAAACTGTGTGCTTTTATGGATTTTTGGATCTACCATAAGAAATAATTTATCAAAAAACAATGATAGAGACGCCAATGTTAAATATCTATGGTGTGTTAAACATTCTGGTTTGTAAGTGAAAATTCTCGACGGAAGTTCATTGTAATTTATTATATAAATAAAAGACGAGTGATGCTTTAAGCCACAAATTTGGAATATCCAGTGACCGGTTTAATCGCTTTCGCGACATCTTCGAGACTGGTATTTTTATTAAGGAGTTCAATGTATCTATACAAAACAGAGGTAAGGATAGATCATTTAAAGTTATATGAAAGTAAATTAAATAAAGTTATTTTTATCTTAAGGATCATTATCAATTTTTTTTCTTCGGGTTAACTAATGAGTTGAATAATGCTATTTTAATGAGTTTAAGTATTTTATTTTATTTTTAGTGTCCCATACTTCGTGAGTGTGATTTTTTAAATTATGATTTCTTAAAAACAAAGGGTAAAAAGTCATTAGTATCATATAACTTTGAATTATCTATCCTTACCTTTGTTTTGTACAAATACATTAAACTCGTTAATAAAGATACCAGTCTCGAAGATGTCGCGAAAGCGATGAAACCGGTCACTGGATATTCCAAATTTGTGGATTAAAGTATCACTCGTCTTTTATTTATATAATAAATCTATCGTGTGTAAAAAACTCACTGCTGTAGTGTTGTAAACCAGGGAGTCTGACCGCGTTTACTCTTAATATTATTCGTTTAATTCGGCAGATACTTGTCTTAAAGTTGAGTCCATTTCCATAGCAAAAAATCATATTTTGCCCATGCGTAATAAGGCTCATAACTCTGTAATGATGTTTTTTTTACGAGACGCTTCGAAAATACGGCACCAGATTTGCTCCAGTTTCCTGAAATTCCCATTCCAAAACGTCCCGACGAGACCTTGGCGAAATACATGAAATATTCAGCACTGACCACCATTTTTTTAAAAATAAATACCTTTATTTTTTTTATTTTTTTTTTATTTAAATCTTTAAGTAGGGCACACATATCATACATATTGTTATGTGTGTTCTAATAATAACATTGCAAATATATTTAATTTATAAATTGTTTATCACATATGTCTTGACCATTATTTTAAATTTTGATATGTTTTTTCTTCATTGGCATAAAAACAATACATTCAGTTAAAATATGGAACACTTAAGGTTGAACTTGCCAAAAAAGAGTCTGGCTCTTGTGTTTGGCAAGTTTAAAAAATAACATAAAAAAGAAACAAAAAATCCAAAACAAAATAATAAAAAATTAAACAATTTCAAAAATTGAGATAATATAACACTAAAAAATATTAAATAAAAACATTAAATTTATAAATTTATAAACACAGGCACATATTAAACATTCATCACTATTTTCAAAATACAGTTAGTGTTAATTATGTCAAGAAGCTTTTCTTTAATTAATCCTTAAATTTTCTGTAATTTATTTCTTGACGTAGATTTTGTGGTAAATTAATGAAAAGCTTCCGTCCTATGTAAGTATAATGATGTTTGGCCGTGGTAGTTTTAATTCTCTGTAGAGCGAGGCATCCTGTTCTTAACCTTCCCGTAATACGGTCCGATGTATCTATTCGTATATTATTCTTCGGAACAAATATACGAAAGGGGCTTGGAGATCTTATTTTAAAGAACCACGTTTTCTGTAGCATCCCTTCTGGATAAGCCACCGCAACCGCACGCGCCCGCTGTATACGTTTTGCGTCTTGTCCAAGATGGCGCGGGCCGGAAAGAGTAGAATGGTTCTCTAGCTGGTACTAGTGTAGTCGCTCTCCGCTCTCGACCAGAGTAATAACAGGTTTCCATTGCCCGCCACACACTCGCCACTCGCCCGACGGAGCCAGTAGTGGTGGGCAGACTCGGCAGGTTACCAGCGGTAGAAGGTACTCGGAACTCGCTCATGGTGGAGTCGTCAAAACACGGCATTCTGATCCTGGGTTCATTTCACTCCTGTTGACCCTAAGCAAATTATTAAACCCCATGTAACGCGAGTCTTCATAGAATACGAGACTTAATATATATCTATTATTCTAAAATAATTTAGCCTTGATATTTTTTATAAATTATGGATTTTGCTCGATGTATTATTATTGTGTTTTTTTATTGTAAATTATTAAAAATCATTCTTATGTTGCTGAAATTCCACTTGTCGATGCGCTTTGTAGCCACAAGACTTTTTGTGATGTTAACTATCATATTCAATAAATCATATTATGTAAATGTTATCAACTATCAAATATCTTAATTTAGTAAATGGGGTCTAGAATTTCAACCGTCCATGCGCTCGGTAGCTGCTAGACTTGTTGTAATCTAACTTCTATTTTTATAAATTTGTTTTTTTATTTAGTTTAAAAAAAATGTAAATAGGGGCTAGATTTCTTACTATTCATGCGCTCTGTTTTTAATAGTTTTTAATTAATTGGGAATATTATTATTATAATTTTTTACACCTTATATGTATTTATCCAGCACGTCTTGCAGCTACAGAACGCATGGACGAGTGAAATTCTACTGACTTAAAATTATATCAATAAATTTACAAAAAATAATCATTGAGTAAACAATTTGTCATGTGTGCATGCTAAAAAGTAAACTTTGCACTGAAAATCCTCATTCCACTTATATTCGTTTTGTAGTGGCTGACATCGTCATACTGGTCTGTAGCTCAATCAAAAATAACTATCGACGTGCTAATAAGCGATGTGAAAACAATTTCTCACCATGGTTGTTTATCGTATTCGCGATCACAATGGAACATCCGCGAACACCTAATATTAAATTTCAAAATATTTACATTTAAAAAGAAACAAAGACACTTGACAATAAACTTTTTTTTTTTTAAATATTTTTACATTTGAAGGTAAACAAAGAAGACTTAATAACAAGGATAATTAACAAAATTTTCAGACAGTTTTAAACACTACGTATTTATGGTTATAATAAATTTATAAACATCGATATTATTTATATGCATTACAAAACGCACAATGGAAGAACAAAAACAAAACATAAGCTATACATCTGTTGAGCTGTTCATTCAATATTGGTTTGGGCGAATGAGACAACCCATTTTACTTCTACCTAGCTCCACTATCCATTTTTTATAGCCTTTTTGAAGACATTCTCGTTACTAATATATGCTTGTTTTACTATTCTTTCGTCGTCCGTCCGTTCTACATGACCAAACCATTTCTTATTCTTTTCAATTATACTTGACTTAGATTTACACTCTCGCCTGAGTTCATCATTCGTAAACCTGTCATACGTTGATTTCCCACACATTCGTCTAAGAGATCGCATTTCAACCGCGTCCACTCGGCTTTCATCCTTCCTCTGCCAGTTCCATATATTTATATTTCTGCAGATATTAAAGTTATTCGATGCAATGTGTACTAGCTGCACACCACCTAGAAGGGAGAGGTAAATGATAAAAGATGGACTCTCTCTTTTAAAAAATTTTGTCAATATTTTTTTATATATTTTCACAATTATCTCATGAACAACTGTGGGTGGCTTCAGCCAGACGACAGAATTTGATCCAGGATACGACTCTACCCAATTTAGGGAGTACCGCTTTACCCACCGTTAAACTACTGGGAGTTTTACTCAATTCTGACCTATCTCTTGACGCTCAAATTAGTAGAACGATAAGTTCATGCTTCTACCAGCTGAGACAAATTAAATGCATACGCAAAAATTTGCCGGTTGACGCCGCCCGTCAATTAATAAATGCGTTTGTAGTGTCTAGAGTCGATTATTGTAATGGTATCTATGCAGGTCTACCAATGAACAAAATAACTCGCCTACAATCTGTATTGAATGCCGCAGCGAGACTTATTTTCGGAATCTCTAAGTTCAGTCATATCACTCCACTACTTCGGGAACTACACTGGCTACGTGTTCCACAGAGGGTCGAATACAAACTCTGTTGGCTTATGTATAAGTCACTGCACAACTCGGCTCCGGAATATCTAAGGGAACTATTCATTCCAGATGAACTAGCTGACAGGCGTCTCACGCTTAGATCAGCTACGTCTACGGCAAGAGGAAAAGTTATTATACCTCTACGCAAACAGCGCACTAAATTTGGTGAACGCGCATTTGCGGTCGCAGGCCCTATGGCATGGAATGCTCTCCCAGCAGAGGTGCGAGGCTGTGAAAGTGGAGTGATGTTTCGGAAAAAACTTAAAACCCACTCGTTTTCTAAATCATTTGAATAAATCCGTAGCACGTGACAACAAAATAAATTATTTTAATTAAATTACTAATTTAAAAGCTTCAATTAAATTAACTTAACAATAGAATCACCATGTAAAGCGCCCTTGAGGTATTTTATTACGAAAATGGCGCTATATAAGTTATCCATAATAAATAAATAGACATGTTGAATATTTTCATTTCCCAATTTAATCCTCATTACATTTTAATTTTATAACGGGTTTCTGTCGTTAGACCTTTCCATAAGCTTCTTGATGTTCATCCAAAAACTGCTTTCATTCCACCGATCATAAGAAAGCAATAAAATCTGACACGCCAGCATTCAATTATCGTTTTTATGTTCGTTTTTATTTCATCTTGTATGGTTAATGTTTGGCAGTAGACTGTGGAGAACACTCTGGGACAGTTTATAACTATAGAATCCAGTCAAATGCGTGTTTGCCTACCATGCAAGAGGTCTCGGGTTCCATTCCAGACATTTTCGTCATTATATTTAGAAATCAGCAAAACACAGCAATCCAAAGCATTCTACATTTTAATAACACCGATTGACAAATTTATACTTTTTGAATGTTACACGAACTAAAGGTGATTATTATAATGTTTTACCTGCTTATTCCGAATCTGCTTTTCATTTTTATCACCTGAGTTATACGCTTTAGAAATTGAAGCCTTTCCACCAGAAACTTAGATTTATTTCATTTATCTTTAAAATAATTTAAATCATTACTTTTTAATCACTTCTTTTCTAAATTATAAAAATGTACTAAGTTTTATACTTGTTTTACTGTTTATATTACGATACATCTCTTCTGTTACTTCAATACTTTTTTATTAAAACCCTTTATTTATTATTATTGATGTTTTTTAGACATATGTCGAGGAGTCCCGCAAGGATGCATTCTGTTTCCTCTCCTTTTTAATATGTACTCGGAAGCCATTTTTAGAAATGCACTAAATGAACTAACAAACGGCATTAGCATAAATGGACAATTAATTTAACACCTTTCATTCGATTTTCTCTGTATTTCATTGTTGGCTTGTCTCCTCAAGGTTCCAATAGTAGTTAGCAAGCGTATTTGCGTTTCATTTTTGCTAAGGTTAAATAGAGATGATGCTTCATATCGAGGAACTTTAGCCCTACGGGAAATTCGGTACAAAAAATGTATTCTTGCTTGGGTAAAAATTATAGCATTTAATTGTTGTGAACCAGCTCATAGCAGGCAAGCCAACGTTTGAGCAGGACAACGTCTGTCAGGTCCGCTATCTTTATATTTATAATCCTCTGTACGTGTGATGTCACTGAACTTCTTCTAAACGGCTTAACCGATTTACGTGCGGTTTTCAGCGAAATGTAGATCTTTGCTCTGCGCGTGTTCGTAGATATTAAAATTTCAATCAAATCTGTAAAAAAAAGTTAGAACCATAAATCTTTTTTTCATTGACCCACCAAGGTTGCATTCGACGAAAATGCACTCACAAAAAAATCGAGGTATGTGGTTTTTTTGTGCTGAAAATAGTTTGTTTTTGAACGTTTACAAACAACATTCGCTTTTTATGGATCCCCATCAGATTCTCTCCTTACATTCCTTATAATTTCTTCCCATTTATTTATTTTTACTGGATTTTTGGTAATACTAAAATAATGTTAACTGACATTTAATACATTTTTGTCGCAATCGCATTCATTTATGAAGTACACCCCTGTTAGTGAGATGAGCCAAGCAAAAAGAATTCTATATTTGAAAGTAAATTATTTTATGTTTTGAAATTCAACCATAAACAAGTACCCCGGTACTTACTTAAATTCAATGTTAAAAAAAATTTCATTTTTAATTTTAAAAATCAATCATAAAAAAGTACCTAGGTACCTACTTATCAATAAAAAGTCTTTTTCTAGCTAATATCAGGCAAGTTAACGTTTGGTCAGGGCAACGTCTGTCAGGTCCGCTAGTATAATATAAAATACCAGCCAATTTGTTCATAATTCTTGTTAATTCTTCTGCAGCTTTCCCTAATACAAAATTAATAATTTCTTCTTTGCGTCAATCTTAATAAAATATCAAGCCGTAATGAAAATGCTGCTATTATAATTATTCAATATTATGATCGTATTTCCTTGGCAGGTGGATTAGCGTGTTTGGAAGACAATAATCCACAGAGAGCGGTGAAAAACTGACCTCGTGTTACATTCAAAAGGTTAATAATATACGTAGGTAACCTTTTTGTTATGATTTTAGGATCGGACTTAGTTAATATATATTTTTATTTTTTTTGGCCTCTACTTTCTCTTTCTGAGACATACCTACAAGTCCATAGTCAAATAATTAAGGAGGTAATAACAATACAGTATTATTAGTAAAATTATGTGTATTTACAAAATATATAAATACGAGTTTTTTTTTTTTTACATATTTTTATTACATATTTATAACAGCAATTTACAGTGAATTATTTATACAAGAAATTGATTGAAAGTAAAAGTATACATTTTTATTTTTTATTTTTGCTGGTGGTTCATCTAAACTGCCTAACTAGGGATAGTTTCCCCGTTCTAAGGCAGTAAATAATGTATTTTAAAATAATACAAACAAATTAAAACATTTAAGTTTGTAAGTGAAAATTCTTGATGGAAGTTCATTGTAATTTATTATAGAAAGAAAACACGAGTGATACTTTAATCCACAAATTTGGAATATCCAGTGACCGGAAGGATGAGACACCAAAAATAAAATAAAATACTTAAACTCATTAAAATAGCATTATATCAATTCATTAGTTAACCCATAGAAAATTTGTTGATAATGATCCTTAAGATAAAAATAACTTTATTTAATTTACTTACATATAACTTTGAATTATGTATCCTTACCTCTGTTCTGTATAAATACATTTAACTTTTTAATAAAGATACCAGTCTCGAAGATGTCGCGAAAGCGATGAAACCGGTCACTGGATATTCCAAATTTGTGGATTAAAGTATCACTCGTGTTTTATTTATAAAATAATAAAAAATGAACAAATTAATTACAATTTTATTTTTATGTGTGCTTTTTCAGTCTGAAAAGTAATAAATAAATATACAATGATAACATGAATAATACCAAAATCTCTATATCCTAAGTCATTACCAGTAAAACAAGAAATCAGCTTATGTCCTTTATTATTATTATTATTATTATGGATAACTTATACAGCGCCATTTTCGTAATAAAATACCTCAATGGCGCTTTACATACTGATTAATTGAAGCTTTTAAATTTGTAATTTAATTAAAACAATTTATTTTGTTGTCACATGCTACGGATTTATTCAAATGATTTAGAGAACAAATGGGTTTTAAGCTTTTTCCGAAACATCACTTCACTTTCACAGCCTCGCACCTCTGCTGGGAGAGCATTCTACCCTTCTACATCAAACAACAATATCTCTGACTCCCTCCGACCAATACAATTTTTTTTCTATATGGGAGTTGCTTTATTATTTACCTTGCTTATAATATACAAGGTTTTGCAGTCAATTTATCTAAACTGTAGGGATCAGGAGGGATATACTAATGTGGACCAATCGGGAACTTCTCAGCATTTGCTCATGTGGAGAGGAAACCACTTAAAACTCTTTAGAAGCCGGCCTGTTAGCAGTAGTCAACCGTAGTAGCAGTAGTCGACCAATACAGATGAAAAATGCAGTCAACACCTTCCTCAGCCTGGCAATCCCACCACATTTCTATGAATCTGAGATAAGGTTATATATCCTCGGGCCTATATAGTATTGCAATCTTTGAGCTAAAAAAGTATCAACTCCTCTCTGTAGAATCAGATTCTTATTGGAGTTCATCATTGTTTTCTAACCATAGTACAAGGATCGGTAGGATAATAATTTTTAGCTTTGGAATTCCATCATAAACAAGTACTTAGGTACCTGCTTATCAATGAAAAGTATTTTTCCAAGATAATAGCAGGCGAGTCAACGTTCGGGCAGGACAACGTTTGTCAAGTCCGCTAGTAACACATAAAATTAGAAAACTTTTCCATATCTTTAAGTCGATACGTAACATCTTATCCCTAATCAAACTCAAACAACTATATTTTATTTTATGTAACTCAATTATAACTTATGGCATAATAGAATCCCCATTCTATTCCCCTCCCCAGGCAATATTAAATCAATATTTAAACCTCTCGAATCTGCTCAAAAATAAATAATAAAAATAATTTGAAAAAGCCCTTCAGGTACCCCAGCGTCAAGTTGTTCAAGGAATTCGATATATTGGATATAAGGCAATTATATATAGATCGGTGGGATAATCGGCTGTGGCCTTTTTAACAAACTTTTCCGCATTCGCTTCAAGAAGAGGAAACCACAGAAAGCTCATTCAAAAGAAGCCGGACGCCAGCACATATTCGCTGCGAAATACTAGTAGCGAAACCGCTGGATGAGTTCCGCTGCGATCAGTAGTTCGAGTAGCGAACTGGGCGTCGGAACGTCACGCGAGTCAGTTGACTTGAGGCGATCGGAGCGATGTGTCGTCGTTCAGAGCCAGAGGGGGAAGAAGGTACTACTGAATAGCTACTATTTAAAAATCTAGCTAATGACATATACGACCTTTCAATGCCTCCTGATTTTAATTTGTTCTAGTAAGTAGATAGTGGTAATAGTAGCAGTTGTAGGATTTAATAATGTGCGCCACCATTTTGACGCTAATTTTATCTTAATTAAGTACAAATAAATAATTAAACTTGATACATGTACTTAATACATAATGTTATCTTATGAACAAAAAATACACAGTATACATATACATGTAATACAGTTTGTTATTATCATAAAAATACTATATACCTTACTCACTCTGTATTTCTCTCGCATGACTGCAATTTTTTCACATTATTTTGATAATCAGGATGATATAACAAATAGAGAATTATTCTATTACTGACCTCTTGAATGAATTTTTCTGTGAAATTGACGCTCATTTTATGGAAAAAATGTAGTATTGCTTTTAAAGTTCGTCGACCTCCACAAACACGTGCGAAAACAACGCGGCACGAGATAGAATTATAGTCAAATCTATGCGTTAGAACAGGCAGTTTCGCTAGTGTTCCGCTTCTCCTACATACGCATAAGACATAGCGAAATAACTGCGGTTCCGCTGTTATGGTTTCGGTGGTGCTAGGTCTATGAAGTACAGTGAACAGAGTTGAGAGGGAACGATATACATACAAGGGTAAATAAAACTCGTCCAGGATTCTACCGAAATGTTAGCGTTTCTCAAAATAGAAGAATAATTAGATTGTGTCATTTTAACAGATGACTGATGATGACCTATCAGCTGATCGAACGACCCTTCTAGTACTCTTCCCCTTCCCGGCCGCTTTCAGCCCCCTCACCACCTGTCTATAACGTCTTTTTGCAGATGTTCCATATTGTAAAGTAAAGCGAATCACTTATTAAGTATTTTTTATCAACAAATTTATACGCACAAACAGCCTTATCTGCCCGCTAAAAACAGCTGTAATTAGAAAATAAATATGCAATTTTTTACGTTTTTTTGCTACTCCGTTTTTCGTTGCCTGGTATTGCTTTGAGCAATAAGCCGACTCAAGTGCATATTTTTTGCACTTAAATTATAAGAACGCTTTTATTTCTTTTAATTAAAAAAAAAAACATTTAAAATCTTACTAGTTTTTTCTCGTCCTTGCACAAATCTATATATGTAAAAATTTAGGTTCCGTATCTGTGTAGCCGCAAATCTTTTTTTAAATTTTTTATTTGAAAATTTATTTATAAACCCTTACGGATTATAACATTCATTTTACATAAAATAATATATACATTTTTCATTTATACTCTGTTGTTCAAAATAATATTTTTTACATCTTTTGTAAAGTTTGTCTGAGTCTTTTGTTTAGTTTTGTCTGGTAGTTTATTGTATAATTTCAGTCCCTGGTTCATTAGTCTTGATTGTCCTTGTCTTGTTTTAGAAAGTTGTCGTTTAAAAATCTCGGAAAGTAATCGCTGGATTGCCTCATTTTTTTTTAACTGAACATTGTATTTTACCAGAAGAGTGTTTCTATATACTTTTTATTCGGAAGTTCCAACGGAAACACAACATTCTATGAATTTTAAATTGACCCATAATTTGTCACTGTTAACAAGTTCTGAATGGCAGTTCTACACAGTGCTGATATTTAATCAATTTTAGCCAAGGTTACAAAACTTTATTTCCCCTACAATCTATCTATATATATATGTAACAAAATCTATCTATATAATGAGGAACTTCAGCCCCACGGCAAACTTAAATATTTTTTTGAAAATAAATAAGTCCCTATATGCTTGAAAAGACAAGTATATGAATCGTGCATATTGCCGGTGACAACATACGGACTAGAAACCATGTCTATAACACATAAAAGTAGCCAGAAATTAAAATGCACGCAACGATCCATGGAAAGACAGATGCTCGGTGTATTTTTAAGATACAGAGTAAGAAATGAAGAAAAAAGGCGCCGAACCGGAGTCATGGCTATCATGGATCGTGCAGCGATATTTAAATGGCAGTGGGCTGGACACTTGGCGAGATAAAATGATGGCAGGTGGACACCCAGAAGTGGAGACCATGGGCAAACAAAAGAAGTGTTGGAAGGCCACAGAAAAGATGGGTCGACGACATTGCCTCTATTGCCGGTAAAACGTGGATGATGAAAGCGGGGGATAGGAAGGAATGGAGACGTTTGGAAGAGGCCGCCATCCGCCATCCAGCAGTGGAGAGAATAAGGCTGAAGAAGAAGAAAAAGAAGCCCTACGGGAAAATGGAAACAAAAAATTATTAGTATTTTTTATTTTCTCTCTATCTATCCTCGCCTTTGTTGTATACACCATGATTTGGTCTGACACACGTTTTGTATATCCGAATTATGTTTCCAATAATCTTGTGTTCATTGTACCATACGACATTTCTTAGGCATCCAGATGTTTACTAACTGAGATGGATATGTTCTCATCATCACTATGGCAGCATCATCTGCATGGCATGTGATGCTAATGACCTTATCTCCCTTAGTAGATTCGTTACTTTTTTTTATTCTTAAAAGCGTTTTTTTCAATATATTTATTCTGCTTGTGTAAGAAATTGTTTTTGGCGTATATATTGTTGTGCTATATTTAGTTATAAAGGTGCTAAACTTGTTCTGTTTCTTTGTTTTTCTCAATATGTGTTATTTTCTAAATGTTAATGTTATTTATGTCCCGAATTGAGTTGTTGTAACTCCTGGGAATGTAATTCAACGTGTTATACTTGTAAAATACTTTGTGTCATATGATTTATAAATAAAAATAAATAAACGAAAAAAATGTCTTACGCGCGGTAAAAATTAGAGCATTGAATTGTACGGCAAAGTTTCATGAAAATGTATGTAAAAAATAATAATAAATATTTTAATAAAAACGCACTTCTTCACTGGTTCATATGAACCAACCAATGATATGAAACCTGTGAAGGATATCCGGTTTGCTTGCCGTAAACGATCCCATCGGGAGAACTGATAGAGAATAACCTCTGACGACACACGCGGAGTTATTTCAAAAATACAAAACTTTTGAAAATCTTAGCGCTGATAATACGATACATAAAAATATATAATTTTGGCTCAGTTTTAATAGTCTTAAAAAAACGCAGCACTTATTCACTCTTTTCAGAAAAGAGCTATTATCTCATTTTTCTACGGCTGGCTGCTTTCTGCGTAACTGCGTTCAATTTCAATTCGTCCAATGGAAGCGATCCCATGGCTGTTATAGTTTAGTATCCGCAATAATAATGTTTGCCCTAGGGGTTCGAATCATAACGGTCGCTTTTGTATCGAGTACCCGACGCCGCGAGTGCGAGCGGGACGGGTTATCACTCCCATTTCCCTTTCGCGCGCGGAAGAGCGTGAGTGCGAGAGAGACGCGGTATGATATCCGTCCCGCTCTCCATCAGACGGTTCTAGAATGCACGCGAACGAATGCAGGTCTAATGTAAAATCACCATTACAAAATTGAATGTTCATAGTTGTATCTAAATTTGTTGCAACAGAGAGGGAAAATATTTTTGAGAAGGAAATATGGAAGTCTAGGCATTTACAGGGCTTACGACCTGTCATTTGTTTATTTACATACATGAGTTTATGGCACATTATTTGAGACAGAAGTCCCAACTCCATGGGACTAAAAGTCCTGTGTTGAGATTGGACGAGCATTTAGTTCACAAAAACACATGAGAATATCGCCACAAATAGATAATCAGTGCACAACGGAGTTTTAGTCGCAACACTTATGTATGCAAGTGAAACGGGGTACTGGCAGAGGAAGGATGAAAGTATGCGGCCTCCGTAGTTTAGTGGTCATGACGCTTGACTCACGCACGAAAGGTTCCGGGTTCGATTCCCGGTGAGTTTTCTCAAGCCTAGGTATTCTGTGTTGTAATTCACCACTGTAATTGGGCTCCTGGCCTGTTGTGGTGCAAAAAAAATATGTAAAGTAAACCAGATTTTTTTTAAGAAAGCCGAGTGCATGCGGTTGAAATGCGATCTCTCCGACGAATATGTGGGAAATCAATGTATGACAGGCTTACGAACGATAAAATCAGGCGAGAGTGTAAATCTGAGTTTCGTTTAACTGATAAGATTAAGACAAGGGTCTCTGAGATGCTTTGGTCACGTAGAACAAATGGACGACGAAAGAATGGTAAAACAAGTATACATGGCGAAAATGAACGGTAACGTAAAACGAGGACGACCAAGGAAGACGTGGCATGATCAGATAAACCAAAATCTTAAGTCTGGTTGTGTCAAAAGCAAGACAGAACCGAGGGCATGCATAAAGCGTTGTCTATCTCGCTCAAATGACGATCTAAGGAGAAATTACATATTTCATACAAATTCAGGGTAAAGAATCGTGCAAAACGGAACATGCACAGGGACGATTGCGCATGCGTAGACAAGATGAGAAAATCGTCCGCTAGAGTCGATCTCGCTACATATTTTGGCGCTAGTTTTGTATATTATAGTGTTTACGTGTATAATATTGCACCGAATCCCTGTTTCTTTCTACCTAGTTATAACATAGTTTTACTATCAATTAAATTAATAATTTATTTCCACATATTTTTACTTCGCAGTGCACTGCACTTATGCACATACTAAGGAACCGCCTCTGCTTGAAACTTAAATAAATAATATTGATCAGGGTAGATGGTCGATTTAAAAACAGAATGAGTCACAGATGAGTGTAATGTCAAGTTAGCTGGTAGATGTTTCGCAATCTAAGAACTCGCAAACCTGTTGATAAATGGCTCGCGACCGGCAATATCACCTCTCGCGGAGAACGTACCAAATCGTATCCGGTTCTGGACGATACTCAACGATCAATGATTTATGGTGGTGTCGATTTATACGTTCTACCTATACCATCATACTTCACGTAGCTCTATTTCACATAACATACTCACTTCTCATCGTTAATCTACTTCGGGATTGGTTTTTATATATTTTAATGGGCGGGGTGGTGCTTTTCTTCATTTCAAATTACTTTAAAATATCGCATTAATGATTATTGGTGCTAATCGATTGACTAACAGAAATTGACTTGCAAAAGCAATATAAGTTCTTGTTGTATGAATGACTTACATAGCACCATTTTTAATTATTATTTTTTTAAAAAATTATTTCTTAAGTTAGCTTATATTAAAACTAATATTAACTATTATGCACATTTACATCTATATATATTTACATTCCCTTACAGTAACTTATACATTTATTTTTAAATTCTTTCAGACATTTTTCATTCTTCATACATTCAGGCATCTCATCATACATTTTTAAACCCTTATACATCAAACAATTTTGCGACTCAGCTCTTTTCAATAATGGTAGTCTTATTTTATCCTTTTGTCTAGTAGCATATTCATGACAATTTTTGTTTAAGACAACTTTATCCTTAAAATATTTTGGTAATTTATCGTGAAAAAATTTATGTATAAATATCAACATATTAAATTTAAGTCTCCTTACAGATAACCATTTTAGTTTATCTCTCATTTTTTTTACATTGTTATATTTATTTTTCTTAAGAACTATTCTTATCGCTTTATTTTGTAAAATTTCTAGTTTATTTAAATTTCCTTCGTTTGCTAAAAATAATATTGTTGAGCAGTAATCTCAACGGAGGATAAGCGGTGTCTTGAAATTTTTATGATAGGTATTTGACTGTTTTAGTACTACGCTTATTTTGCAAGTATGTTTGTAATTTGCTTCGGTAATTTGGTGTTATTAGATAAAAAAAAGTTTGATATTGATACGAAACTAATGTTTAACATTCATATTTAATCGGTCCCGAAAAAACATATAAAATGGTCGGACTTATTATGCGAGTAATGAAACCATTTAAACATGCAGAGACACATGAAAAACTCTACAAAACATTTGTTCGTCCCCAGCTAGAAT
Source organism: Micrasema longulum (assembly GCF_059751315.1). Classification (NCBI taxonomy): domain Eukaryota; kingdom Metazoa; phylum Arthropoda; class Insecta; order Trichoptera; family Brachycentridae; genus Micrasema; species Micrasema longulum. The sequence goes on from NW_028277241.1 coordinate 291,945, forward strand.
ACTGTACTCCTATTTGGTCACCTTACTATAATGTAAGTACTAATAGACTAGAAAGGGTCCAACAATTTTTTTTTAAGCAGGTCGACTACCGGTTAAACATTTACTTATCTAATCATGCTGAAAGTATGCAGTACCATGGAATAAACTCTCCTTAAAATTGAAGAATAATGTTAGACCGGTTATTTTTATTCAAATTAATAAATAAACAAACGGATTCCCCTAACCTACTTGAAAGACTTCCATTCCGTGTGCCATCTAGACCGACAAGACAAAATCGTCTGTTTTACACAGAAAACGCATCAACAAACCATTTTAAAGAATCTACAATACCTAGAATATGCGACCAATATAATATTCGATTTACCGAAGCTGACATTTTTTGTGACAATGTATGTAAATTTAAGTCAAAAATTATAGAAATTTTGAGAGAAGCAGATATTTAACTTGATTATCATATACATATTTTTTCATTTCGTTTCTTTTACATTTATTATATTGAACATAATTAAAATTATTGTATTAAGTGTAAACAATTTTTTTGGTGTGTGCATGAGTTTCTTACACGAATATACAAAAAAAATGGCAATATATGTGTACATACTGCTTGTTTACCTAATAAAAATAAGTTTGATTTCAAATGAAAATAGGCTTTTGGTTTTGCATCAGAAGGAGAAAGGCTAAACAATAATTAATAAAGTTTTTAAAACACGCGCCAACCGCCATATATGGTATACAACACCCAAACAAAACGCGTGCACTCACGAAGACTGACAAACGGTCACTAAAAGCTGCAGCGGGCAAGCGACGCACAGCAATCTTCGCCACTATTACATGCAGCGCGATAGCGCTGCTTATCCCTAAAATAGTTAAATCTGTTTTTCGTTTACTCTCGCAAAAAATGAAATGAAAATACAAAAATTAAGTCTAGGCATTTACAGGGGCTTATAACCCGTCATTGGCTGGTTTAAGTGACCACTTTATACACTGTAACATGTATCATGCTGCCTATGTTTAAACATCCGCATTTCCTCAACTCTTCCATCTGTTAACTCTTGTGAAGTAAATGACCTGAAACCTTTATCATGTGGGTGAGATTCACCTACTAGACAACGTTTGAAATCAATTTTCCGATTTTCCAATGTTTTCCCTTTCTGTTGCAACAAATTTAGATCTTAATAACTCCCTTGGGAGAAAATCCAGCCAGTCTGCAATTATTTGGACATACTCAAAACATTGTTGGTACAAAAACGTGTTTATTTAAAAGAACATATCAAGTATTTTCGTCGATAACCTGTAATTGAACATATTTTGAAAAATATAAATGTGCATATTCTATTTTCCATACAGAAAACTTAATATTCTTTAAAAATAAAATTGACGATGGCTGTTAGCTTTCCATTGTAACATGGGCCTTGGGCCTCGATGATGATGGGAAGTTAAAATTTATCTTTAATTACTTTCGTACATAAATATCGATATGAGTTTATACCGCCTCAGTATAAACCGATGAAGATAGCCTTTTATAATCACGGCCTTGATGCCATGCCACTTTTCAAGAAATCGAAGATCTGGCAATGTTTTTAAAAGTGACTTGACAGGTGCCTCCCCGAAACCTCGCGAAAAAGACGACTGCACGTCGAACTGATTTTGCCTTACTATAATCGACATTTCGCTGTCCTGTTTTCAAAACGTATCAAAATGAAATTCTCTGCGTCAGTACCTTTTCCGTTTTTAAAAATAATTTATCATATTTGTATACCGTACGCCCGAAGATGGCAGATAAAATTGGGCACATTTTTGGGCACTTGGATGGTCCAAACTCCCATAAGAAACAATTTACCAAAAAAACGATAGAGACACGTCAATAGTAAATATGTAATTAGTGTAGAAAAATCACCACTCTAGTGCCATAATCCAGAGAGAAAATACGAAAATATGTGTGCATGAAGAGAAATCTGACCGCCTTTGCTATTAAACTAAATTGTTACCTTTTATATACACATCTTTCATGGCCAGACAACAGGCCAAACTTTAAAAAATTCATAATATTATTATTTACAAAAACAGATTTTTTTATTATGATTTTTTAAAAATGGAAAAAATATTTAGTTAATCGGACTTCCATCTCTTTCACAAACCTCTACCCCTCCCTACCAAAAAGGTGATAAAAAAGCGTATTTGACGAACGAAGCAATGTGCACCGGACGCGGACAAGGGAAGCCGCTGTGTAGGGTAGTGTAGGGCTGTATATAAAGTGTTAAAATAAGTGAATAAACGTCGCACCGCGCGTTCGCAAACGGTATTCAAATTTCTTCATAATGACAATTGACAGTTTCCTGTAATATGTAATTAATGTCGTACTCTGCAATCCCGTTTTAATGAATTAAACCCAATCAAATTAATATCCTTGAAACGAAAATTTATCGTGACCGTGTCTCTTTTTTTGTATCGGCGCTGGAATCTCGCAGCTTCCGGCCTTAGCGATCCCATTCGCACTTATTCCGGCGCCCTGTTATTTAATTTACCGTGACTCTCTCCCGCGTAACTCAGGCGCTCCGTCACAATTTCACTTTAACCCGGGTTTAGAATAAGACAGCGGAGGTATGCACTGATATATTTTTCGTATGAATGGATATGTCATGGCTTATTATTTATGATCGGAGATGATCTGCCAAAATATTAACAGCTGTCATTAATTTTACCAGCGGGTATTAATTCGAGTGTATGTGAGTATAACGGTTTGTTTGTAGCTTGCAAATGAATAATTCTGACAAACTTTGTTTGTTTGAAGGTTGATTAATCGACTTATGTCCATGTTTCTAGATATAATACAAACATTTTGTTAAAATATACTTCCGTAGCAGTTCTGGCGACTTTCCCATGATTTTTTTTTTACTACGTTTCAAAAATTAGCATGTGCGAATGAGTTTTTACACCCAATCACCAAATAATTTATCAGCATATAGCAAACGTACATGTTCCAAATCGCACTAACACTTTATTTACCGTGGAAACTAAAGAATAAACACTGACTTCTGGATAAGTGAGACCAGTAATGCTCAGGCTGTACAATGCTCTATCTGTCACCGCCAAATAGTTTAATCAGCCACTCAACAGAGCAGCTAGGCTGTTCATTAAATGCCTGCATTCAACTGAATGGCTAGGCCGTTCACTAAATGAATTAAAATATCTCATTGTTCAACGTGGTGGCTGCTTGAAAGCCACAAAGACACTTCGGAAACGGCCGGACCAAAAAAAACCGGGTTAGGTTAGGATAGATTGTGTTAATAATTAAGAATCAATCATTAAGTTAAATTAGAAATTAAGTTCAGTAAAAACACTTTTTTTATTTTTTCTAAACCCATCTTGTCCTTCCCTGACCTTCACATTACTAAATAAATTTTAAAATAAAACATTTATTATCGTTGTATTAAATTCCGGTATTTGATAATCAGCCTAGCCGCTCAGTAGAGTGGCTGATTTCAGTATCCAAAGACAGATCGGTTAATGTGTTCTTACGGCAAATTCAGTTAAACAAAAAGATACATGAAAATTACAGGGCAATGTTCCTCTCTCTGGTAAAACAATAATTTATATATAGGTTATTATTCTTTTAAACATATTTTGTTTATCTTATAACGTAATAACTACTTACACACCAACCCTCGATTAGTCGCTATAAAACGCTGATCGGTTAAAATCGTTTACTTTGAAGTTACTTAAACTATTTTTTTTAGCATAAAGTTGGATTTCTCTTTGTTTTATTTTCTGCGTTAACATCTTGATTTTATCAAAATTCATGCCTTGAGTACAGGCGGTTTTAGTAAGTTACATTATAACTTTTAATTTGCCTGAAATCACTCTAAAAATGATTTATTTTTCTTTAGTAGAATCAATAATAAGATATGGTATGAAATCGTGGGGACATTCGACTAAAACTAATATTAAAATGATCCAGGGTCTACAGTACTCTATAGTTAAGAGAATTGTACCAGCCGAGATTTACGAACAAAGAATGATAATGTTCTCCTGTACAAAACACATAAAACTCTGCTTGTTCAAGGATTACTGTGGCTTTGCATCATTTTAGAACAATTTAATGGTAATACATTCAAAATTCCTTTCAGACATAACCATAATACACGCTTCACGTATAATGATTGTTTGGTTGTACTAAAACTATATAATAAGCATGGCAATTGAACTCTCAAATATTTAGTACCTAGAATTTTTAATTTATTACCAAAAGAACTTAAATTTAACTCACATTTTAACAAGAGCAAAATAAGAGAGTGGCTACTCGACCAAAAGAATAGTGGCTTATGTGTCAATATTTTAATTTTTCATATATTTTCTTGTATTTAAGAATAAAAAAAAAATATTATTATTTTTTAAATACATGTATATTTTGATCTTTCCGGCTGTTAATATATTATGTTAATTCCTTGTTTTTATAAATGTAAATAATATTATATAAGTTAGTATAAATATAATCTCCACCAACGAGCTACAGAAAGTGGCTTCGTGGAATTTTAGTTTTAGTAAAAATATGAAATTTGAAAACTGTAAAAACATATAATTATATTAATTTAAAAAAAAATAAAAAAAGAAACTAGAGATAAAACTGATAACCCATAACTATCCGGTATCCGGCCTAGTTTTACTATCGGGCCGGATACCAGATAGTAAACCTTATATCCGACAGTTACCTAAAATTTGTGAACTAACGTGTCACAAGTTTTTTTTGTTTCTGTAATAAACTCTATAGTCTATAAATATTATGATCTTAATTGGCGAGTTACGATCCTATTGTTATCATCGTCTAGAAATAGGCCAGGCAATAATCGGCATTTTGGTTCGGATGTTTTAATTGGCTAGCTCACCCTACAATGAATCACTATCGAGCCGAGTTGACACTGTCGTAAATTCAATTTCTTTAAACTGCACATTTTCTTTGTTAAAGCAAAAATATATTTATTTATTTGACGGACTTATGCAGTCCATTCTAAAGATGGTATATACAATTTCTTATAATAAATACAGGCACTAATCAAATAATATACAACTAAATAAAATTAAAGCTAGGACAAAAAAAAAATACTACCTCAAGACAAGATCCGGTCTATCTAAGTGAATTTTTAAATCTATAAAGACTCACACATAAAAAGTCCAGATCTTGTCTCGAGTTTACAATACGACACAATCGGGACATTGGTGCATGCAAGCCATAGTTTGTGCTGTGCTGATCAAGGAACAGCATACTATTATTTCGCAACCGGCGGATCGGAACATTGAATGCCACTTGTTCCAGTAACGATGGTAATTTAATAAGAAGATTATTAAATGCTTTAAGCATACTCAGAAATTCAAGTGTTTTGACTATGTCCAAATGCCTGCAGAATGGCTGGATTTCCTCCCTAAGGAGTTATTCATATTAAACATTGTTGTAACAGAGAGAGAAAACATTTTTGAGAAGGGAATTTGGAAGTCTAGGCATTTACAAAGCTTATCGCCCGTCATTAGCTGGTTTAAGAGGTAAAGGAAATTTAACTTTGACTTTTTTAATTTGTAATTTAAGAAAAAAGATGTATTTTGTCATCACATACTAAGGATTTATTCAAATGATTTAGAGAACAAGAGGGTTTTAAGTTTTTTCCGAAACATCACTTCACTCGCACAGTTTCGCACCTCTGCTGTGAAAGCATTCCATGCCGTAGGGCCGGCGACCGTAAATGCGCGTTCGCCGAATTTGGTGCGCTGTAAGCGTAGAGGTATGATGACATTTCCGCTCGACGTAGATCTAGCTGTTATAAGCGTAAGACGCCTGTCAGCTAGTTCATCTGCATGTGTATTCCTATAAGGGGATTGTTGAACATCGCACGGCACCATGAAATAACATGGGGGTGGATTCATAAATAATATTTTTTTGTTATTAAAAACACCAAACAGTACACCATGAGGCCGACTAATTTCCACTTGATTTCTTTTAGCGAAAATTTCGCTCGCGAGTAGAAGCTAAATAAATAAAACCATAAAGGAAAATAATAAATATGTGTCCACCCACCCTAATTTTACCGGACCGAGTGGATTGCCGCGATACGTGTGAACCGGGCCCGTACATGACATTTTTTTACAATATACATAAAATGCATATTAACAGTAAAAATAGTAAACAAACAATCCCACAAAGGCATGGCCTGTTCTTGGGTATTTAAGAAATGTTTATGAATTTTCTCTCCTATAATAAATAGATAAGTATAATATTTTTGTGTAATATACAAAAAGATAAAAGAAAATATTCTGTAAAGGTTATAAGGTACTTTTTTATTTTATAGTAAGTAAAAGGAAATTAAAAATATAAAAAAAAACATTAAAATATTCCTTTTTATTAAAGGGCAATAAAATATAGCATATAAAAAAAGAGTTAATATTGTAAGCTTGTTTCCAGGATAGTGCGTGTTTTTATAAGAAGGAAAATGTTAAAAATTTGGGATTAATAAAATATTATCTGAAAAGAAAGAATTAAAAATTTTGGGGCCTTTAAAATATGCATGTCTCTGTGCTAGCCTCGTTTTGCAATGTGGTATTTCTAACACACGATTCCGATTTGTTACATGTGTATAATTTATAGTTTTAACCACTCTACGACAGGTTAGATCCCTAAGTGCCTAGGTTTCCAAATTCACCTAGATTCCAAGATCTTCTTATCACTGTTGTTTTAACAAATTGTAATTACAATACGCGTAAATAAAAACCTCTCTTCGCGCTGAGCCATAAAGCAATTTTCCTCGTTACTTTTTGCGACATCTTAAATATCTCGTTAGTGCAAACTTGGCCTAACGTGGCAGATATTAACAACTGTGCGTTTTTGCCGCACCCAGCAGGACATTGTTCCATACCGATGGACGGTCACGACTCTATGGGACTGCCTATACACTCTAGTAGAGGATCCAGCTTGGAGCAAATTAATTTAAATGCAATAATCGCGACTAATTTACCACCAGTCCTCCGATTACTTAGGAAAATAAGCCTTTTTGTTTTTTTTACACAATTACTTGTTTTAAATATAAACAATTAAAAACAAACAACCCAAAATTCAATATTTTGAGTTTGTCCAAATTTTTGTAGACAAGGACTGGATTCAACTCCCTGGGGAGCTGTTTATATTAACATTTTACAACAGAGATGAAGAGTTCTCTTAAATGTTCTTCATCTCTGTTGTAATATGTTAATATAAACAGCTCCCCAGGGAGTTGAATCCAGTTCTTGTCTACAAAAATTTGGATAAACTCAAAATATTGTTGATAAATTACCTGGTCCATGAAGAAGTATAGAAATTGAAAAAAAAACATTTTCAGGCGTTGCCTAGTCTAGTATGTAGGTAAAATAATTCAATTAGATGAATCTCTCTCGCATAAATAAAGGTTTCAGCTCTTTAACTTCACAAACATTAACAGATGATAGAATTGAAGGAATATAGATGTTCAAATATAGGCAGAATGGTGAATGTTACACAGTGTGTAAAGTGGCCACTTAAACCAGCCATTGACAGGTCATAAGCCCCGTAGATGCCTAGACTTATATATTACCTTCTCTTAAATGTTCTTCATCTCTGTTGTAAAATGTTAACCCAAAATACCATTCTAAAACAAGGCAAGGAAAGTCGAGACCAGGGACTGAAATTATTCAATAAACTACCAGTAGCTCAATCACAAATAACTATCGACGTGCTTAAAACATGCCAAGCATTTGAGCGATCACAATTAACAATAATGAACATGCTTAAGTTATCGCAGTCATAACTCAACGCGTGTGTAATCTCTAAGACAACGCTCTTGACGGTTTGTTTTTTGTTTTCCTCATAAATAAATACAGTTCACTGGCGAAAAATCGGCGTTTACTATGAAAAATAATAAAATATATTGCATTTGCAAAATAGTAAGGAATATCTTATTCAAAAAAGTGAAAAATAAATTTCAATTACTTTGGCGACTGCTTTTCTTCATTTGGCTTGCAAACCGCCGGCTAAATGCAATAAATATCACGATAAATTATC